>NC_050587.1:35107500-35327500 GCF_013368585.1 Megalops cyprinoides | reverse complement strand
TTAAAAATGGGTTACTGTGTAAAATGCAAGTTGCCCTAGATATGTGTGTCAGCTCGGCAGAAGAGTAATTATTGATGTAAAATGCACGCCGATCAAGGGTAGTCCATTTCAGTTTATGTACAGAAAATCGTTAATAATGGAAAAATTCAAAATATGAAGTCTTTTAAAGCTGTCACATGTTATATTTTAACTTTTGTTGCATAGACAAGGGAAATGTTTCTACCTTTATTTTCAGTGTCATCTCTGCCTTTATTTACAGGGTGTCTCACACAAATTTAAAGGAAAGGTGAAAGTCGTTAGTGACTGTCGACTTAACGAACTCTCCCCTCCCCGGCAGAGTCCTCGGGCCAGGTGCCCAACTCACCCCTCGGCTCGCCCACGTCCCACCGGGGGATGCACCCGTCCCTGCTCAGCCCGTCCTCCATGGGCATGTCCGGCCCCCTGCACTCGCCCATCAGCACCCTCAGCTCGCCCATCAACGGCCTGGGCTCGCCCTTCTCTGTCATCAGCTCGCCCATGGGGCCCCACTCCATGTCGGTGCCCTCGCCCGGGATGGGCTATGGCCCCAGCATCAGCCCGCAGGTAAGCCCCCGTCCAGCCCCCTAGATAGCCACCGCTCTACCTCAACCCAACCCCACCCGGCCACTCTACCCTGTGTAACCCCCAAACAACCTCCAACCTTACGCCCCTGCAACCTAACCCAGCCCCTAAACAGCCTACACCCAACCCCACCCAAGCAAGCCCAGCCCCTAAACAGCCTACACCCAACCCCACCCAAGCAAGCCCAGCCCCTAAACAGCCTGCACCCAACCCCACCCAAGCAAGCCCAGCCCCTAAACAGCCTACACCCAACCCCACCCAAGCAAGCCCAGCCCCTAAACAGCCTATACCCAACCCCACCCAAGCAAGCCCAGCCCCTAAACAGCCTATACCCAACCCCACCCAAGCAAGCCCAGCCCCTAAACAGCTTACACCCAACCCCACCCCATCTCCAAAGAGGGACCTTGCCCTGCTGTGCTTCCTTGTGTGTTTCAGCATCTGTATTGCTTGCCTTCTCACCTCATTGTCTCCTTCTCCTCCCAAAGACCAGTCCTTCTCTCCTCCTCTCCCTCTCTCCTCACTCTCTCCCCTCTCCCTCTCTCTTTGTTATATAAATAGACACCTGACTCACTCGTTAAAAAAAGACTTACAATTAAGACATCAAAGCCACCCGTGCCCCAGTTTTCTCTTAGAAGTAGGCCTAAACACAGAGACGTTTCTAAGTTGGAGATGGTGCTTTTCTATGGCTCTAATGAGCATCGCTCCAAAGAGGAGGCAGCACTGAGATAGTGGCTAAGTGTGGTAGCGTGGATGAAGCCTTCAGAGGGCTTTGCGGGACAGACACGAGAGCATCATATCAGTATCGGTCAAAGTCTGGATTAATAGCGCTCTCCAGGCAGGCCGGGACACTTTCACTGCTAAAGAGTGGATTTCCCTCTTCCCTCTGTATGTGATTCCAGTTATTTGGGTCATGTGACAGCTTTAATCCCCATATTGTGACTCAGAGAGGGACAGGCGGAATGTTTGTTAGTGACCGTTGCTGTTGATTTTGTCCATTTCCACATTTAAATCATAGCGTGCGTGTAGAAAAATGTGTTGGGTAATACCGTATTAATATTTTTCTGGACAGCAGACCCTCAACACACCTCCTCCCACACTGTAATCATCCAAGGATTAGTAAAAGGAAAGAAATTTTAGCGCTGGGATTGATCACGTGGTCCGGAGTCTCTGTTTGTGGAGCTTGGGAAAGCGGCTGGTTAATTCAGTTGGAGCAGGTCTCGGCTGTAATTTATTTGAACAAAACGGCGGCTGCCCAGGCCTCAGCTCTGGAATCTGTCATCCCGAGAGCTGTCCGTCACACTGTCTGACCACACCCCCATGGCATCTCTGTGACGAGGGACAGCTGTGAAGCCAAGCCGCCCCCCCCACTGCCCCCCACCCCCCAGCAGCGAGTGACAGCAGAGTCCACAGCAGGTCCCTCAGCTTGCGGTAGGGGTCACCCCTCCTCACACAGGCTCTTTCCAGGCCCAACCGCTGCAGACGGGGAGCGGAGTCACGAGCCATTACACCGTCACTGGTCACGAAGGGGCATCTCAGGCGTAGGGCGGCAGTGTAGCATTGTGGTAAGGAGTAGGGCTCGTAATCGAAAGATTGCCGGTTCGATTCCGCATTAGGGCACTGCGGCTGTACCCTCGGGCATGATACTTAACCCACAATTGCTCCAGTAGATGTCCAGCCATATAAATGGATACAATTGTAACCCATGTAAGTCGCCCATACAAGAGCGCCTGCTAAATGACAGTAAAGTGATGTAATTCTCTGTCTCCCCTGCTCGCTCGCCGGTTGCCGTGGTTCTCGGGGTGCTGGGGTACCTCCCTCGTCGGGGGGGGGACGGGGAGGCGCGGGGTTAACGTGGCGCTCTGCTCCCGGAGTCACGAGGCGCGGGGTCCCTGATGGAAGGTGATTTGAGTCAGACGGCAGATGCCACTTGTGCTTAGGGCTCGGCTCACTGGCTGCTTTCAGACCCAGCCGGGCGGAACGGGGTCACAGCTCCTCCGCCCTCTGTCTTTAACCCCAGAGGCCCGGGCAGCCCCCCCACCTGTACCCCCAAATCACTCCACACGTACCCACACACATGCCTTCACACTCATACTCACACATATGCTAACACACACTCATACCCACATACCCACACACTCGCATTCACACTCACACTCATACATATTCTAACACACACACACACATACCCACACACACGCCTTCACACTCACACTCACACATATGCTAACAGACACACATACCCACAAACACATATACTCACACTCACACATATGCTAACACACACATACTCACTCAACCACATATTCATACATAAATATATACTCAAAATTACTCATATGCTAACAGATACATACGCTCATACGCACACATACATTCACACATACACATACACACACGTGCTCACAAACACAGATACTCGCACACACGAATATGTTAAAACGCACATACCAACACACTCGTGTACTCACGCTCGTACATATGCTAACGTGCACACTCACCAATACACGCACACGCACACGCACTCACATACACAGATGCTAACACATTCACAGATACACACACACGGAATACAATCCCAAGCACAGGTATGTATGCGGACCTGAACAAACACCTGCACGCACGCTCACACTCATTAACATTGTTTCCCACACCACACCACACCACACCGTTCAGACACATTTAACCCCTGTGTCTGTCATCTCCTCACTCAGTAGCCCAAAGCTTCACATACACACGTCCCAAACCGAGGCTGTTACCACCACTGTTACTATCAGGGATCTGAGTGACAGACGGCATCACTGATCCTTCCCCGGCGTTTCCTCCTCCTGTCACGTGAGGAGATGGAGAGGTGGCCACCAGGAGCTTTACAGTACGGCACATACCCCCATCCTCTCCCATTCAAGGCCGGACACTGCAGAGAGAGAGAGCGCGGCATCTCCGGACGCGCTGAGTTTTCGGACCGTCGGCTCCTCTCTCGCCCGTTAATAACTGGCGTGACGGGTATTACCACCCACACTCAGCGGCCTAGGCCGCTGCGCCGGACTCCCAGCCCAGACCACATCAGCTCACTGCTGCGCCCAGCCGTCACACGGTGCCGTTCTCACAGCAGGGCATTGTGGGTAATTGGGAGATTTAACACAAAGCCACCGAGCCGCGGGGCCGGGGGGCAGAGGGGGGGGACTGCCCGTCCACAGGGCCCTTTTTAACGAGGTTCCTCTCAGACATTGGCTAATTTAGCCGGACCCCGGTGTTTAGACTGAGGCTAGCGCGCTAATGCTGCTGTTTGTACTCTGCGTTTTGTCTCAGATTATAGCAGCATCTGCTCCTTTAAAAAGGCCCACACATGGCGCCTGCAAACATTTCCTGAGTACATTTCTTTTTTTTTTCTTCTTTTGAGCGAGTCCGATTTTTTTTTTACTTTCTCAATTCTGTTTTTTTTTTTTTTTCTCCCTGAAAGCCGTTCGCTGTATTATTCCTCTCTGTTTTTTTTTTTTCTCTCCCTCTTCTGGAATGTTCCCTGAAACGTCTCTCGGGGAGTTTGGTCTGAGCGGGCGCCAGGCCGCAGCTATCCCGCTCAGGATTAATGCCGTTATTTCATATCCCAGCGCTGGCCTGTGAGAGGCTCGCAAATCGCCCCGTCGTCAGTGCCGAAAACCTAAGAGCATCTGTAAAAGATTACCGAGGGCTGGAACTCATTTTGCGCTCCCAGTGACAATCGAGGAGGCCGTCTGGTGCTGTTCTGGTACATAGGATCGTTTTATTTATTTATTTATTTGTTTGTTTGACCAGAATTCTACCGGGAGAGGTGGAGGGGGGAGAGACATCTACAGCCCCCTTGTTCATTTTGGCTTCGGCGGACTCCAGCATCCAGCCACTGTTTGTAGTTTCAGGTGGGAGGAAAAACACAGGCGCACATAAAGCTTGTGTTATTAGAGTTTAGAGAAAAGTGTGCCCTGATGTAAAAAATGTGTACCGGCTGGAGCCGGAGAGTGGGAGAGCAGGAGAGCTTGAGAGCGGGAGCCAGTCGCGTAAAGTTTGATATATGATGTCATGTCCATTACGGCTTATTTCCTCCGCCAGGTCCCCAGGAGACCAGAGCCCGTTCGGGGCCTCCTGTGGAGAGAGATTTAAAAGGCACCCGGGGTGGCAGTATGAGCAAATAAAACTCGGTGAAAGCGTTCAGTCGAACGGGCAAGGCGTTCGTAAACGAGCGGTGTGAGGGCCGGGGACTTCGTGTGTGCTCGATGTGTCCAACAGAACACTCTCCCCGGAGGTCAATTTCAAACTCCTACTGACTTTTCATCTAGAATGTGAAGCACTTTTTCCGGAATATGAAGTTCTGTTCAGAAACGCATACTGAATAATAATCAAAAGGTAAACTACTGGTTATGGCTCAGAGAACAGTACCCTCAGTGCCCTTCCTGTAATAAAGGAATAAAGATCTCAGGGCCTGGAAAAAGCCACATGAGATAGATAGAATGAGATCTCGTGCACATATCACAGAGAGAAAGGGGGTTCCCTGGTGCCCCAGTCTGGCCGCCTGCTCATCCCACAGTTTAATTGGCCAAATAAATCCCTTCCTCTCCACTTTGCATGATGTGTGGTGAGCGTTGTGGGTGCCATGTATCACCAAGGCGGGAGCTCCACCTCACTGTAAAGCACTCTGAGATCCATGAAAGGCACCATTTAAACGCCTCCCATTATTGGAGTCATTATGACATCGTGTGCCGAATGGACAGATGTGTCCCACTTGGTGACAGAGAACGAGGCCAAATGGTTTGTATGGAGGGTCATCCCTCAGGGGAGGCAAAGTTAACCGATGCTTTCTCCCTCCTTACTCGCTGTGTAAACTAACAGGGGATTCATTTTTCAGATCTCACCCCATCGGTTTCACCCAAACCTGTTCCGTTGACTTTGTTTCCCTGTCCCTGAATTACACCTGGTTTTTGGTCAGGTGAGTGGGTCTCTGTGAAAGCAGACCAGGTCTGGCCTCTACGCCAGGTGTTCCTCTTTGAAGTCCACTCAGACCTAACATCACTCACTCTTATCCTGTCACTGTTTTCAGTCAGGAATGCGCAAGCACTTGTCTAGTGATTTATATCACCTGCAATGTATGTTCAAACATTTTTTTCAACAAATTCTGTCAAAAATGACTGAACTACCAGATTAGAAAACCTCCGGAGAAGCGCTGCAGGGAATTTTTTTGCCATCTCCACGCATTGTTTTGCCCGCTTTTTTGATCCTTTCTAGCACCGTGAGGTATTCTCTTTTTGACGTAATATGATAAATTAAAACTTAATGAAAGCGCTCGGATATTGAAAAGAGCTCCACCAGTAAAAACACAGAAGTGGTAATAAGGGTTTACTGCCAAGTGGTGTGTCACACAGGCAGAAATCAGTGTCCATTAAATCCAGCTGGAGCCAGGGCTGTGGTGAGGGGGGAGGCAGCGTCCCCCACCTTCTCTTCCCTTTTATGTTTCCCTAATTTGGCCACTTAAGGGAGTCCACACATATTTTAAACCTGGGGATGGGGCCTTTTGGGTCCAATCTCGAGCCGCCCAAATGGGCCGGGAGCAGCAGGTCCATCTCTCCGCCAGGCTCATTACGAGCAGCAGAGCGGACGACCTCCGACCCCTGCCGTGGCACCTGTGAACTTGGTCAACCACATGGCCGCCGGAGTCTCTATTATTCACCCAAATGAGCTTAGCAGGTCTCCGCTGGGGTGGGGGTTTCAGTGAAGGCGGGGTTTGAGGGGGGTAGGAGCTACAGCCATGGCGAAACCATGTGTTGGGCGTCAAAAGTAAATCATAAAATTGCACCAAATGGGTTCCCTTGTGTTCACTCTTCTGGTTCTAGAATATTCTAAGAGCACCATAGCCTGAAAAAAAAAACTGCCAGACTCGCAGCAGGCCTGAGGAGCCAGACGAGCTAGTAAAATGTGGTCTGGGTTTCGAACGTTGGTTCCTTCCCTCTGAAGGGAGGCATAAAGTCGCGTTTTTTCCCGCGGGGAAGAGGCCGGAGCGAGGTCTGTACACGAGCCCCTCCTGAACAGGGAGACGTTAGCTCAAACGAGCTCTCTGCAAGCAGAAGGGAAACAGGAGAGGCTGCTGGGAACAGACCGTAACCTTCAGTCTGACTGTTTCAGAGGAGACTCCAGAGAGGCTGGTGGGAACAGACTGTAGCCTTCAGTCTGACTGTTTCAAACAGGCTTAATTAAGAAAACCTGGCTGTTTTTGTTATTTCATATTCTGATGTGATCTGGGGGTTTGCGGGGAAGAAAGAAGGAGAGGGGGGGGGAAAAAGGAAGAAAGGAACAAAAGCAAGCTGGCTGATCGCGTTTCAGAAAGATTCTTTGAGAATTCCACTGTTCACTCAGATAGTTAACCCTGGAAGCGCCAATCATTCTCACTGCAGAAAGCCCCGCTGAAAAGTTAGACGTTCAAACATCGTTGGCCCGGGAGGTCTCGAGACTTCGCTGATGACTTTACCCGTACAACGTAGATTAAAACAGTAGCCTCCATCAGAGAAGTATCAACACAACTTTCTCATGTGCTGGAAATGACACGTGGGTTATTCAAAAGCATAAGCAAAGATTTTGTTGCTGTTTAAAATATAGAACTAGTTTGCCAACACATTATTATTCATTAACTGGTGATTTTTGCTAAAAAATATCTGCATAATCTGTAAAAGCCAACTGCAGGTCCATAAAAGCACTTAAGAGATGGCAGTGTAGCATAGTGGTTAAGGAGCATGGCTCATAACTGAAAGGTTGCCAGTTCGATTCCCTGCCGGGGCACTGCTGTTGTAACCCACAGTTGCCTCAGTAAAATATCCAGCTGTATATATGGATAACATAAATGAATAAATAAATAAACTGTAACTGATGTAAGGATAAGAGTGTTTGCTAAATGCCAATAATGTAAAGTAATGTAAAAGCCTAACTGTAGTAAATATTGGATATGGTGTGGCCTGCATGCATCGTACCAACACAAATATTAAATCATATAGTGATACTTTGCTGAAGCCTGTTTATTTCTTAATTTAGAAGAAAAGCTTACGACAGTCTCCTTTGGCTTTTAGCGTATCGGGTGTGAGCGCCTCCGACTTCCTGCTCTGGACATGTGAGTAAATGGGGACATCTTTAGAGGTGCATTTAGGGATATTTTAGCGGTGGAATGCGTGGTGCTGACTAGGTCTGCAGCTGACTTTAAGTGCTGACCCGCTGCTGAGAAATGCTACACGAGTCTGGCTTTCCATCAAGGTGAAACCTGCACACTCAGCGTGCTGTCTGGTGCCCACCGGGGATGAGGTCCTGTTTGTGATGAAAAACAACTTTTTTAAAATGTAATATTCTGGTTACGTGTGTCCCTGGTGCCTTGAGTCCCCCGCTGGAAACTGGCTATGTGAATCATGAGCCGATAATCCGATAATCATTACATGTAAGAGGGTTTCTTTTTTTCCCTGTTTGACGAAAAAGGAATGATACCCACATTGGACACTGAGATTTTGGTATGTTTCCTGCTGTGTTTTCCCCGTCCGTCTGTCCATCTGGGTGTGTCTGCAGGCTGTGATGCAGAATTAACCCTTTACTTTACTAGGCTGAACAGTTGAGGCCAGGTTTGGTGTAACCTCAGTATGCATTGTAACTCGAGTGTGACCTTTGGTTTGTAATAGCGTACCACATGTTTGGCTGTCTCTGAAATTAACGGGAAAGGTTCTGAAAGAGACATTCAGATGTAACTGTGCTGAGAGTAAAAAAGGCCAGACACTTTGCAGTTCATTAGCATCTGGTCCTTAGCGTGTTCACCAGCCCACAGATGGATAAAATGCCATGCGCTTTTCAGGAGGTGGCTCATGTCTGGGGTTAGCAATTTTGCCTCCTAAATGAACGCAGGAAAGCTGCTAATAGCACACGGTTTTTAATGGGATTTGCTGGCGGTTTAAGTGCTTTTGATGTCACTCCAGCAAAGACCGCGGTGAATTTTGCCGGGGCTGGTTTGTTTGAATTGTTGAGCAGTGAATTGTGGGTTCTGCGGCTGCTCTCCCACACCCAGCTGGATTTCCCCCTCTCTGCGTCACATGACCCAATGCCCCCTCTGCACAACAATCGCCTCCTCCAGCTGCACTCTCTCATTGGCAGGGCCTGTTTTAGCACGTCTTTAACGCTCCCCATCTGGGAACGCGCGGAGATCCCGACAGGGAGCTAAACTCTCTACAGCCCTAAATCCTCTGCCTCGCTGAGTCTGACCGCAGAATGAACGATGGAGGCCGATGTTTCGCCTCTGGTGTGAAGGAACAGACCGCCATCCGCCCCGGTCGTGTGGTCATCGTCAAGAGCAGCGGGCGTGAGGACGGAGGAGGATCGCGCAGGGCGGAGTGAGGAGGGTGAAGTGGGAGGAACGGAACTGTACGGATCCGAACAGAACTGAGCAGAACTGGGGCACAGTCCCGTGATCCAGCAAGTGGCAGAAAGCCGAACTGATGTTCTTTTTGACAATGAGGGCGTCCAGGACGGGCTAAGTGATAGTTACAACCCAAATCAAAGGTGCAGGGTTCAGTAGGAAGGGGTTGAGTAGGTGTGTGTTGTCATGTCAACCTGGCAGATGGAGAATGTTCAGAGTTGTAGTACAGGTCTGTTTGTGTGTGTGTGTGTGTGTGTGTGTGTGTGTGTGTGTGTCTGTGTGCAGATGTGTGTGCATGATATCCAGCCACTGTTAATCCTAAACAGTTATTCCTGGGATTATTAACTACTTAGGCTTCCCATGATACATCTGGGGGCCTAGGTCACTGGCATGCATCATTGTCTTGGAAAAGAAAAACGAATGAACTCCGCTATTGTCTTGGACCTGAGAAAACTCCTTTAGCAGCATTCATGCTGCTTCACATTGTCCTCTCACAATAGACACCTCTCACCAAAGGGAACTTGGAGAGTAGGCCTGCATTAAGCAGGAGCTTGGCTCGGGGGTGTCAAGGGGTCAAAGTGCGGCCGGGTTATCAGATTGGGAAGTCACTCCACACCGTCTCTGCGGTGCCTCGGGGGCAGCACTGATGACCTCCATCAGATAGAGAAGCCCCGGTGTCAGCATCCAATTCTACAGCACAAGAGGAGCTGACAGATGCCAGTCTCTGCAAAAGTAATGAGCTGCACCTTGTTCCTGTCTCGGAGGGCTTGGCAGCGCTTTATCTGAAGCGCATCTTAAGCAGAGGCGTTTGTCAGCGCCGGCTTAACAGCGTGTCAGGTTTTATGTATCGTTATGGAGGCTTTGTGTCAGCTCTACGCAGGCTTAATAACATGCACGTCTAATAAAATGGTGAAAAATACTCCAGTAAAAAAAATTAATTCACGTCTCAGTAGTGTGGAGTAGGAAGGGCACAGCAGTCATGAGGGTCATGAGTTTGAATCCTGTGTGGACACAGGTAAGAGCATAAGAACATTGTGCAAACCGTTGGCAATTAACCTCATGCTAGCTCATCGCTATGCCAGTATCTCAAAGAGTGGCAGTACTTTTATTTCATACTTCGTATATCAGACATTAAAAATTATTACAACAGTAACAAATGTAGAAAGATGTGGCAAATGAAAATTAGATTTCAAAGGGTTTATGACTCTTGATAAGGGCCTGTCCCTGCAGTCTGCTCCACCCCGAACACAGAGCCCTGGAAGAGACTGGGGCAGGCCTCTCAGGACCCAGGGACGAGAACACGGCAAAAGCTTTTCTCGTCATCATCTCTCAGCCTCCTCTGTAGATGTGCCTGTTGCTGGTCCCTCCAGGCTTTGCTCAGACTGTTTGACTTTGCAGTCAGCACCCCCCCCCCCCCAATATAAGACCCCCACCCCCTCTTTCCCAAAGCCGTCACCCCACAGGAGTTGACTGTTTTTCCCAGAGATGCAGATGGAAGCTGGCTGACCTGCCTCTCCGAGGCCCGCAGCTGGCGAAGACAGCGGCTCAGAATGAAAGCGGGGATGTGTGTAAAGGGCTGCCAAATTCGAGATGTGGGGTCGAGAAGGGGGGGGTTGAGGAACGCACGCGGCTCTTGAAGACTGCGCCAGGGGTCCTCAGAGCGTTGCGCAATCTCACATGTGCGCCCGTAAAAGCCGAAACGCCGGCCCCCCCGCCCCCCCCCCCCCCCGCCCCACGGAGCACGACAGAGCGTTCTTTCCCTCAGAACCCCAGCCAGGGGCGTGAATACAATGCGCCTGCTTTCGCCATCACTGCGTTGCGGTGGGAACAAGCGATCATGCCGTGCCGTTAGCAGGGGGAGATCACGGAGAGGGAGCCAGCTCAACACCATTTTCGTGACCTTTTGATGGGTGTTGTTTTACTTCCTGTTTGGCCCTCCCCCTCCCGCTGCCATTTTTTTTCACGATTTGCAATCTTGTCACTAGTGGCTCCTGCTCTTTCCCACTCGAGGCACTATCGCCCCCCCCCACCCCACCCCAGCCCTACACCCCCCCCCTTTTCTTCAGCCCTCAGCAGAAGCCCGGGAGAGGGGTGAATGCCGTGCCCCGACACCCGATTCGGGAAACCAGCACATAACTGGGGGAGAACGATTCTATTTCCAGGCACGGGCTTGAGCTCCGCTAATCTAACCCCATTCCGGCAACCCAAATGGAGACAGAGTCCCGCCCGTGGAAAGTGTCCCGGGACAGATTGAGTTGCAGGTTCACTGAAAATAGACGGAGAGAGGATGGGTCCTCTCTCCGTGGGGCTGGGGTCCCATTCGATAAAGGCCATCTTGCTCGTGGAAAATCCGGCTCTCAGAGGCGTGTCGTTGCAAGAATCTCTGCATAAAACAGGCATTCTGCAGGAGGTAGGACTGTCTTGTGTGTGTGTGTGTGTGTGTGTGTGTGTGTGGCACTTACTTTTTGAGACAGTGTTTCTCCTCATAAATCTTGACTAGGCTTCACAAAATAATATGCCACAGTTATGCCAAATTACATTACATTTTCACCAGCTCCTAGTGTTTGTTTTAAGTGAAGTACAATAAGTTGTATTGTTCAGCTTCATACGACTTTGAGTGGCTGCTGTACTACTAAAGTTTACGACCATATCTAACAAAAAAATCATATCTTCAGGTTGCTCCCATAAAGAAATGCAACAGACTTTAGCCGTTTAATCTTATCGGTACAAAGGACCTGCAGAGTTTTAGTGCATTATCTGAAGAGACAGGATTATTCTTGACATTGGGATTTGGCTATATTTAATTATGAGTCATTTTAGACTTTTTATTGTTGTATATCCTCTACACTGCTGCAATCCATGTATGTGTTACAGCTTCAGGAATGTAGCAGAACCGTCGGCTCATCTTCATTGGGGCAGTAGGCAGTATGTGTGTAGGCGTGTGTGTGTGTGTGTGTGTGTGTGTGTGTGTGTGTGTGTGTGTGTGTGTATGCAGGCATGTGTGTGTGTGTGTGTGTGTGTGTGAACAATCATCAGCCAGTGTGAAGGTGTGTGTGAGACCACACGCATGGGTGTGTGTAAACATGCGTACATTGCTCAGTGTGTATTTATGTGTCCTTGCCAGCTTGAAAAGTTAAGATGAAATGATTGAATTAAATTACTCAGAATTAGATATAAACATGTTATGTGTGTTACCAAGAGGATTGGGATTCAACATTATCACTGAATTCCCAGGAAAACTGAGAGCTGCAGCTCCTGGCAGTCCACCCTCCTGACTTTCTCGTGTTGTTTTTTACTGTGGAATTTAGAAAAGTAGTGGTTTGGGGAAACTTAAACCATATAATACCACAAATATCAATTTTAAAGAAAATATCCCCCAAATACATTCCAGCTGGAACAGACTGAAAAATGCATCCAGTATAAGACAGACCAGACATTACCAGCCAATTTCTCAGGCGGGGGATGGAGACCAGACCTTACTAGATGATCCTGTGGGATGGGGCTCTACAGTATGATTCTTTATGACCCTGATACTCAAGTAAACTGTTCACAGCCTTTTTTGGGATCCATTGTAGGCTAAAATAAGAACTAATTATCACAAAATTTAGGGGAAACAAACATATACAACACTATTTGTAAAAATAATAATAATAACAGAACAAAAATACATTTGGAAAGTTAGTTTAAATTTTGTCTTAAGACTGCCTTGGTACCTACTCATGCACTCAGCATATAGTATTGACAGTGTTACTCGTTGACTTGTTGACTCTTACAATTTGATGTAAGAGTTAAATTAATACAGAATGTTTGAAAGGTGAATATGTAATTTATTATAGTATGACATATAATGTATACATAGCTGTAATGTATACATAGTATACATGCTCTCTTAATTTCATCCCACTACTTCATTACCCAGTTTAGACGTGTCTGGGACCCGCTGAAGTAGCCATGCTGCACAGGACAGCTCAGTGGAAGAACATGTAGTGTTTCTGCCTGTATCTCACAGCACCTCAGTCTGACGGTTTTTCTGTCAAAATAGCAGACAGCTTGCTAATTGCAAGAAGTGTTCGGGTTTTTAAATTTAGAACTTCAGTAAATTTAGAGCCCTTTTTTTAAGTGGCCCGCATTACGTCTATCAGACATTCAAATGATTCTTGCTGCAATGAGACATCATCTGCTGTAAAATTTCGTTTTGTTTCGCTTTCATGTTTTAATGTGTTCCGTGCATGTATACACATACCAAACTATCCCCTACATTGGCTCTCTTTCGTACCTGAAAAGACGCTGGGAGGATTCGAACCTCGCCCTCCCTTTGAGATGCGTACTCTATAAAGGAAGCTTGGCATTTCGCCTTAAGCATCTATTTTTGAGGGCTGCAATAGTCCCACAGACATGGCTGATTCGATATTCTCATTAAGGCAATTTGGGTCAGGTGTGCTTACATGGCTGACTGTCTGCTACAGATCTAAGATCCTTTCTCTCTCTCTGCCCCTCTCTCTCTCTGTCTATCTCTTACTCTCTCTGTCTCTCTCTCTATCTCTCTCTCTGTCTCTCTCTCTCTATCTCTCTCTCTCTCTCTCTCTCTCTCTGTCTCTACCTGTGGGGCAGCATCTCCGTGGCAATAAGAGTCACACGGCACTCCTCGCACCAGACTGACGCAAACAGACGCTCTAAATTTAGTCAGTCTGTGCTGTCTTTGTGCTGCGCGGTGGTTAGGCGGGGACACGGCGAACACAGCCTCGGTGCGGGGCCACTGCACAGGGGCCGTGCCGGGTCAGCGAATCGCCCCGGCGGCCAAACCGGGAGCATTCATCTCCGCTCAAACGCGTCCGAAAATAGCAGCGCGGCGGAGGCCGAGACCACGCCGCCGCTCGTAACAGAGGCACAAAGAAAGGGACGTCAGAGTGGAGTCAGCCGAAGGGGCCGTCTGCCGGGATGGGGGCGGTGAAAGGACAAGGGGACACCCGAACGGAAGGATGTCCTTGCGCAGCCCACGTCGTTCGAAAAGAACCCAGGGGGCTCAGTCCGATTTGGGGGTTCCGATTCTGAAACGGCCCACCTGATTCTGCAGGATAATTGGTTCTGAATCTAAACTGCTGTTGCACAAGGCAAATTTTCCCCCTTTTTCATCGTCTCAACTCAGTGAAAGCCTCTCTCTGAACTGTGTGTTAAGACCCGGATTGAGAGATTCCCATTGGCCGACGGAGTTTTGCTGCAGGGCTGAGCAACCTCCCGTATGTGCTGTTGCCGTGGCAGCCATTGACGAGTGGTTGGAGGCGTGTCTTCTTTTCTTTTTTTTTGCGATGAGTAACACGGTGACATAACAGTTCCACGCGAGGGTGCGAATTCACACTGTTAGAGGTGTGTCTGTCTGCCGGGAAATGCATTCCTTCCTTTGTTGAGCCAGAGACGTCTCATGGTCTCACTTTAGCCCTGTAATCAGATCCTTTGTTTAGATGGCCGCAGGGTTAATGTCTCCCCCCCTTTTTTCGGTAACACTTGATGTGATTTTGAGGCTCGCCTTTAAAATTCAAAACATGCATGAGGGGCTTCAAATTTCAAAATGTTTGCGTTCCTGAAACCTTATTTTAAGATATGATTAGAAGGGCGCCGTAAGAACATAGAGGAAGTTAAGGGAAACTGTTGCTTAACAAGTTGAATCGCTTGCAGGGGCCTTCTGTGTTTTCCTGTCTCGTATTTAAGCTGTGCAAAGGTTTTAGCATTAGATAACACACGTGGCAAACCCTTACAGTCTGGAGCCAGCACTGGTACTAAGGTCAACTGTGGGTGGTGGTGTAGGGGTATACTTTTAATGGAGAGGAAAAATATGAGTGTACAAGTGTACAATGGGTATCTCTTGAAGTTGTAGGTGCATAGCTGTAGGAATATGGGAAGGGGGTATGACTGGGTGCATTTTGCTTGTAGAAGTTGTATGGGTGTGCTGTCTGGGCAGCAGTATGGGACAGGTGTAGGCCTATGTATGGGTGTATGAAGGCCACCTGTAGAAGCACTGCACTATGGGACTTGTAGTGTGGAAAAGTAGGCCTTGTTAGCTTTTGAGTGCTCACAGGATTGCAGTGTGTACTGCAATGAGCCAAACCTGATGTGCTATTTAAAAAAGGAGGTGTAGGAGTGCACTCTCCCTGTAGGGATTAAGGCCGGGATTGGGAGTATTAAGGTTGCCTGAAATTGTTGTGGGAGCGTACTATCGGTATTGGGAGGGCCTGGCACGGAGTCCTACAGCACCTACAGGGCTTTACAGAGTGTTTTCACACGTCCTCCTTCCTCACTCTAACCTATATGACTGCATATCTGTCTGTATGCTGTTTATTTGCTCTCAGTGTTCTCGCTCTGAGTCTTACTCATATATGACTGTCTGACTGTTGTGTATTCTCTGTGTCCTTGCTCTAGCCTATATGGCCGTCTGTGTGTGGACTGTTCATTTGTTTGCTGCCTGTGCCCTTGATCTAAGTCTTCTGTTTGTGTGCTCTCTGTGTTTTTGCTCTGAGTCTCACTCTCACCTGTATGGCTTTCTTTCTGTTTATCTGTTTGTGTGATCTCTGCGTCCTTGCTGTGAATTCTGCTCTAACCTGCAAAACTGCCTTTCTGTCTGCCTGTCTGTCTGTCTGTCTGTCTGTGTGCTTTCTGTGTCATTTCTCTGAGTTTTGCTTTAACTTACACGCCTGTCCTTTTGTCCGTCTGTCTTTGCGTGTTCGCTGTGTTTTTGCTGTGCGACTTGAGACTGTCTCGCTGTCTCTGTCTGTGTTATCCGTCTTATTCCTCTAAGCCCTGTCTGCTTGTCTGTCCTTGTCTGTTTTTCGTCTGCCCCTGTCAGCTGGCTGCGTGTACGCTCTGTTTTATGGTTCTGAGTCCTGCTCTAACTCATGTAATCTGTATGACCATCTGACTGGCTGCCTGTGCGTCTTCCGTTTGCAGCTAAACTCCCCCATGAATTCGGTCAGCAGCTCAGAGGACATCAAGCCCCCGCTGGGTCTGAACGGGGTGATGAAGGCTCCAGCCCAGCCCTCGGGCGCCCCGCTCTCTCTCACCAAGCACATCTGTGCCATCTGTGGGGACCGCTCCTCAGGTGAGGCCCGCATCCCTGCTGACCAGCCGCCGCCGGGGAGGAAGGGAATCCAGTAACACCGAACAAAACCGGCCAAGCAGGCTGCGAACCGGGCCTGACAGTACTTCAGTGAACCCCCTTACACCTGTGCAGCAGCCAGGAGCTTGTCTTTTCTTACATTACATCACATTACATTGAATTACGTTATTGTCATTTAGCAGGCACTCTTATTCAGAGCATCATAGGTCACACTTTTTACATGTTAGCCATTCATACAGTTGGACCTTTACTGAGGCAATTCTGGATTAAGTCATTCCCAAAGGTACAGCAGCAGTGCCCCAGCAGGGAATCAAACCAGCAACCTTTTGGTTATAAACCCTGCTCTTTACCACTATGCTACACTGCTGCCCTGTCCACACAGTATTGCACACACAGCATACGTAGCATTATTTGGGTTTTGGGGATCACAGAAACCGTAAATAACAAATAATGTCGAGTTGAGTCACTATTGTGGAACTGCTGCCTGTACTTGAGTGCGTAGGTACTTGAGTACCCCCTGCAGGTAACCTGTCCCCCCCCCTGCCCCCCCATAGGTAAACACTATGGAGTGTACAGTTGCGAGGGATGCAAGGGCTTCTTCAAAAGGACCGTGAGGAAGGACCTGACCTACACCTGCCGCGATAACAAGGACTGTGTCATCGACAAGCGGCAGCGGAACCGCTGCCAGTACTGCCGCTACCAGAAGTGCCTGGCCATGGGCATGAAGAGAGAAGGTACAGCACCGACCACAGAGGACAGTTACTCTGCTGCCTGTATGGCCACTGCCTGTCAGGGAGAGGGAGGCGGTGTTATATTGTAGCCTACAGGCCCACACTCTGTCAGAGAGAGGGGAACGTCGTTACACTGTAGCCCGTAAGGTCACAGACTGTCAGAGAAAGGGCCACAGTGTTACACTGTAGCCTTCAGCACCACCCTGTCAGAGAGAGGGAGATGTGTTAGACTGCAGTCTATAGGACCACACTCTGTTTGAGAGAGTAAGAAAATGTTATACTGTAGCCTATAGGGCCACCCTGTCAGAGAGAGGGAGACATTGTTGCATGCTATAGGGCCACGCTGTCAGGAAGAGGGAGACAGTATTATGCTATAGCCTGTAGGGCAACACTCTGTGAGAGAGAGGGAGACAGTGTTAGACTGCGGTCTATAGGACCACATTCTGTCAGAGACAGGGAGACAATGTTACACTGTAGCCTATAGGGCCACACTGTCAGAGAGAAGGAAACAGTTGCATGGTTGTGGAGTTAAAAACTGCATCTGGCAATGAAAAATATTAGCCCTGCTGTTGGAGTGCTGCCAGAATAGCACCGTACTCTAGAGTTTTGAGGCCGCTGGTTTAGTTTAGTTTAGTGCCTGTGTGTGTGCATGCCTTGGAAACCCATCGCTAAGCACGTTTTTTTGTCAGCTCTTGAGCCAGACGCGCACTTCATTTTTTAAGTACAACACAACACGCATTTCCCAAACACACTTTCCTGTGGCCAATTTCCCCTTCCTACCACCCTTGTAACAGTACACATCCCCAGGACGTGTATAGAGAAAGTCTCTTCCTGTCCACTCCTGGTTCGACAGAGGTGTGAGGGCCCTCTCCCAGATCCCGAGAGCACGGGCGGCCAGCCAGCGCCCGAACAGAAACAGGCCACCGCCAGGAAGAGCTAGAGGCAGCTAAGATTTACAGCCGCCCATGACTTCCACTAAAGCAGTCTCTCTCTGCGGGGAACAGGCACTGAAAAAGGCCCCACCCAGACCCTCAGCCCCATCAGATCCCTACCCGCCTCGCACCCCATACACATGGGGCAAAGCCCATCCACACAAGAGAAGGACACAGGCAGAGAGTGAGACAAAAGGAAAAAAGCGAAGACAATTATCAGTACAGTAAATACAGTCAAAACATTTTCTTTTCTCAGACTAATTTGTACTGACCTCAGGTAGACCCGTTTGTACTAATTTATACTGTGGCGTCCTCTGCCCCCGTTTGGCTATATTACCATTTGCTGCGTTGCACTTTATTCTATGGCGTGTAAAGCCCCGTAGCCCCAGGCCGCCGAGAGAAAGGCATCAGTAGCTGAAATCTGAGCGAATCTGCAGAAAAACAGGATTAAACGAATTTATGCTCTGCCCCTCTTGGAGGGAAATAAAGCTAACATGATTTCCCCCGGTGCTTTCGGCCCTCCTCACCTCTCCCTGACTTCTTGCTGAAGTATCCTACCCTTCAGCTGACCCCCCGCACCAGACGGCACTTTCTCTCCTTCTCGAAACAGGGGGGCCCCCTTGTCTCCCCCCTCTTCCCAGAATCCCCCTCTTGTGATTCAGCGCTCACTCCCACACCGGAGAGGCAGGCAGGCAGACAGGGAGGAGGAGGGTTCGGGGAGAGGGTGGGGGGGTTGGGGGGTGGGGGACGCAGTGCCGGGCAGACCGCAGAGGGCGGAAGCGCGGTTTCTGCTGCTCGGCCGCAGCGAGTCCCGGCGCCCGGCGCAAAACTGTCTGCGCAGCTCGCAAACCACTTCCTGTGTCTCCATGCTGTCGGCGCGGCCGTCAGACTAATAAAAACGCCTTAAAAAAGGCTGTTTGTAATGTTTTCTGGTGAAAATAGGTATTGTTGTAATGTTTCTCTGGAGAAAAATAATACGTTTATGGATAACATGTATTGTTTCAGTTCATAGAGCAAATGTGAGGAAGTATACGCACAGTAAAACTGTTTTGAGATCAACACTGACTTTGCACTGAACAAATTGAAAGGCGTCCGGGTATATCGTTTAATTTTGACTAACATGACAAACACATGCACAGTGGACTCAGCTACCAATACAACAGGTATGACACAGAGCTCAGGTTTTCGGTAGGTCAGGATCTATGAGTTTGAGGTGTCTGAGTGTGTGAAGTTTCGGTCACCATGCCACTGTGCTCTTGACAAGAGATCACAGGTGGTTTCTATAATCTTGACCAGAACCGATGTTGTTAAGTGCAGCGGTGCAGGAGGAGCGTCAGCGGGCGAAGGACCGGAACGAGAACGAGGTGGAGTCCACCAGCAGCGCCAACGAGGACATGCCGGTGGAGAAGATCCTGGAGGCCGAGCTGGCCGTGGAGCCCAAGACGGAGACCTACATCGAGACCAACCTGGGCATGCCCTCCAGCTCGGTAAGCACCACCCCTGTCCCCCGTCCCCACCCCTCCCCACACGCGACATCACTTCCTCCCGCTCGCGCCCTCACTTCCTGTCACAAGCCTTCACTTCCTGTACTAACCTGGCATCACTCTGTTGGTAGCGAGCTGTGGTTTCTCCTCGCCTGTGCTGATCTTAGCGGGCTGATCGCTGATGTAGATCTGATCTGTCGGCTTTGCGTCTTGTTTGCAGAGCTTTCGTCTGACACAAATGTTATAATCGGGGCTGACTGATGACCTGCTGTCTGCAGGTCACCTAAGCAGGCCGTTCCCGCTGACCTGTTCCATGTTGACCTGTGAGTCACCTGGGCACGTCTTTAAAAAAAAAAAAGGACCGGATTTCTTTACTTAACCTTGAAGGAGCGGCTAGCTCCTCAAGGATGTCAGAGAGACGGTGCCAGGAGTGATCCTATCTCAGCCGCTGCTCGCCCGCTGCAGGCTCTGAGCAGAAACGGCAGCGCGAGCGCGATCTCGTGTCAGCGCACCTGAATGTGTGCGAATGGAGAGGAGGAATGGGTGACAGGCGGTGGTGGCTATGATGCATCTGCCTGTCTGGGGCCGACTCTCCAGCTGTTGGCATGGGGTATGCTGTCCTCACGTCTGGGCAGACAGGATCAGACTCACACACATGCATCTGAAGTACGAGTAGGTAGTGATGTACCAGTAGCCTGTGCGATGCGGCAGTGTGGTTAATTAATAAGCCCCCACGCTCTCATACAACCGTGCACAGTCTTTTCCAATCCAGGCGGACTGGATCTCCATGGTTAAGGAAGTGTGAAAATAACAGGCAGTGGTACGTGGGAGTCAGCAATCCTCTCACTTGCTAGACCAGAAAGCTTTTCTTTGGCATTTGTCTACCACCGTTCTCTCAGCCTGACACCTGCTGGCTGGTATGAGAAGTGCAGCCCCAGCCGTTTTTTCTTAGTTACCCACGCACTTCACACCCAGGTGTCAGTTCCAAATGCAGGCTGCCTCCCTCGTCATCCTGTCACCAGGAGCTCTGAGCCATGCCTGGCTTTCTGCCACTGCTCATTAACAGAAGCACATAACAGTATTTTTAATATTGGGAACATATGACAGACCCAAAGTTCTCACAGTAATGAATAACAATGAAAGATGAGGACTTGACGCAGGGTGGTTCTGAATTTCTCTGAGCTCTTTAGTTTCTCACGAGCCCTGTCTGTGTGTGTGTGTGTGTGTGTGTGTGTGTGTGAGTGTACATATGTGTCTGTCTGTGCATGGGCATCCGTGTGTGTCTGTGTGCAAGTGTGTGTACATGTCTGGCTGTGTGAGTGTGTGCACATGTGTACGTGTCTGTCTGTGTGTGAGTGTGTGCATGTATGTATGTGTGTGTCTGTCTGTGTGAGTGTATGTGTGCATGTGTGTCTGTGTGTGTGCATCTCTGTGTATGTGAATGATCAAGTGTGTATGTGCTTGTGTGTCTGTATGTACATGCCTTTCTCTGTGTGCCTGTGCACATGTGTCTGAATGCATGTGTGCGTGTGCCTGTGTGTGTGCATCTCTATATGTG
The DNA here is from genome assembly GCF_013368585.1 of Megalops cyprinoides. NCBI lineage: Eukaryota > Metazoa > Chordata > Actinopteri > Elopiformes > Megalopidae > Megalops > Megalops cyprinoides. The sequence continues at coordinate 35,306,686 of NC_050587.1, read as the reverse complement.
TGAATGTTCAAGTGTGTATGTGTGTATGTGTGTGTGTGTCTGCATTTCTGCGTCTGTGTGTGTGTAAGTGCGTACGTGTGTATGTGCGTGTGCATCTGTGTGTGAGTGTGTGTTTAAGTGTGTACGTGTGTATGTGCATGTGCCTGTATGTGTGCGTCTCTCTGTGTGTGAGCGTGTGCATGTGAGTCTGTATGTATGTGTGTATCTCTGTGTGTGAGTGCCGGAGCCGGAGCTGGGGGGGGGGAGCAGACAGAGCAGACAGCTCTTCGGGAACACGTCTGCAGAGAAGTGAAATCTGCTGGAAGTGAATTTGGAAACGCGGCGACTGCCATGTGAGTAAATGGGCTCTATTTTAGGGAGCTGGAAGCGTGGCGGTACACGGCGAGTGCTGATGTTTGGAGCGCTCTCGTGGGAACGGCGTCCGGCCCCGACACACTAAAGCACTCTGCCTCTGCCTGCTCACACCTTACAGGTGGGGGAGTCCGCCCGGGGGGGGGGGGGGGGCTGCTGGGAGAGGGCCCGGCTGGGAGAGGGCCCGGCGTGTGGACGTGGCTGAGATATATGCATCATATACCGGAAGGAAATTTACCTCACGTAAATGATGTCTTTGGCGGAACCTGAACGGTTTGGGCAGCCGTTCCCTTTGTCTGTTTGCTTTTCGGTGGTGGCTGCAGTTGTGCGGTAATGATCACTCTGGCTTCAGTCTGGCTCTAATGGCCTTATGTAAAAAAGTGAAGTGTCTTTGAGAATGAAATTGAGCGGGAGAGCCAGAGAGAGAGAGAGAGAGAGAGTGAGGGAAAAGAGAGAGAGAGAGAGAGAGAGAGAGAGAGAGAGTGAGGGAAAAGAGAGAGAGAGAGAGAGAGAGAGTGAGGGAAAAGAGAGAGAGAGAGAGATGTTAACACATCACACTGCATGGGCCAGACTTTATCTCTGTCGGCCTTCGGCAGCTCCTTTTGACTGTCCAACTCGGAAACAGAACTATCACGATGAGCCAGAGGAGGGGGCCGCTGCTTAATTCGAGCAGAAAGCCTTCCCCTGAGGACCGGGTGGGGCCGGTCTGAATGAACCAAGGTGACCCTTGCAGCACAACTGGAGCAGAAACTGAGAATGTGTGTGTGTCCACTGTGCTGGGACAGAAGGCATGAGTACCCTCCTCCATTCACTCACAGGTTTAGGACTGTTGTTTCGGAATGAGTGTTGCTGTATCGCAACAAGACACAAGCCTTTTCAGTCATTTTACTTGTAGCAGTAATACCATTCAGTTGTTTCTGGATTTTGCCGGTTAAATGTCTTTTGATTGGCTGAGTAACTGCATTAAAAAACAGAGCCCCCTAATGCATATTACATTTTCTGTCCTTAATATAAAAGAAAAAGATTTCTTATTTTATAAGAAAAGGACAGTGTGTATGCATTTTATATTTTTCGTTGCATCATTGAACACCACACCATTAACTGAAAGTGTTCAATATGGAGACAAAACAAACATACCCAAAGCTGCCAGTTACACTTTTTGTGTATTTCAGTGCTATCAAAAAATCATGTTATATCAGCGATACATTGTAAAATGTTACAAATGTAAAATACCAAATTATTTCTAGACCTTACTAGGATTGTTTATGAAGGCCCAAAACTATAAAAAAAAAAGAAAAGAAAGTGGCCAAAGTGATCAGCCAGTATCACATTCTGGAACTTTCCAATCTTTTTTCTCTATAGGGGTTTAATCAGGTTACAGCAGGTTATAACCCCCGTGCGGGGAGTGGCGGGGATGAGGGTGAGAGTGGTGAGCGCGCTTGGCGGGAATGAAAGGGCCACGCAGCTGCAGCAGTGATTAAGTCCTTGTCCCGGCCGTGTCCCCCGGGTCCTCTCGTCTTTGGGATCCAGTGCCCCGTGAGATAATTAATCACAGTGTCTCAGCCAGTGAGCGCTCCTCGTGAATAGCCTGGCAGTGCCGCTTAATGGCCGGGGTTTGGCCGAGCTGAATAAAGTGTATTTATCTCATAGTGACCTAGAACAGGAGTTAAGCAGGCGTTAGTAACATGCTTCGAGTCAGACAAATAAGGGCCTTCTTTTTAAAAAGGGACAGCCTTCGCCTTGCTTGCTCTCTCTCTCTCTCTCGATCTCACTCTCTGTTTCTCTCTCTCTCTCTCTCTCTCGCTCTCTCACTCTCTCTCTCTCTCTCTCTCTCACTCTCTCTCTCTCTCTCTCTCGCTCTCGCTCTCTGTTTCTCTCTCTCTCTCTCTCTCTCGCTCTCACTCTCGCTCTCTCTCTCTCTCTCTCTCTCTCTCTCTCTGTTTCTCTCTGACTCTCGCTCTCTCACTCTCTCTCTCTCTCTCTCTCTCTCTCTCTCGCTCTCTGTTTCTCTCTGACTCTCGCTCTCTTTTTCACTGTTCTCACTGTGGCTCTAATGGAAGCTTTCAGCAGTAGGGAGCGGACATACCCTGTGCGCCGTGCTGTATCTCAAACGTTGTTAAACTTAAAAAGAAACGTTCGGTTTGATCCGCGCGGAGACCCTGGGCAGGGCAAACGCTCGCCCGTCCCTCAAGAAAAGATCTAAGATGGTCATGTCAGAAAGCATGCAGGCTTCACACCGAATGCCCCGTATGACAAAAACACAGCGTTTCTCTGATGACGCTATCGCTGAGGTACGCCGGCCTCAGCGTAATGCCCAGATCACCTCTCCTGGCATGGTCTCCCATTGAGGCCTGATTATGCTTTAATGCCGGACCCTCAGTTATGCAGATTGTGATTTTTCATTTGATTTTTGAGGTCTGTTGTCTGTGACACATTGCCAGGCAGTGGTGTCTTGGGTGGAACTGCAGAACGTTCAGGCCATTAGGAGAGAGAAACATGAGACGTTTCACTGTCCTTCGAACGTCTTTATATCTCTGACAGCGGCTCTCTCTCCCTCTACTTTCCTATCTTCTCCAGTATACATATATCTCCTTCCTCTGAGTTATACTGCAGGATAATGGCAAGGTTGAATATACACAGGAGACATTGGTGTAGGTTTTTTTTTTTTATAAGTTTTGCTTTTGTGTTCCAATATACCTAATTGTAGGACTGGGATGTCAACAGTTCTGTAACAGCCCTGACAGGAGGTTTTAATCAGAGCATAAAATCACATTCATTTATTAATGTGGAATATAAAGGGTCTGCCTCTGCATAGCCTCCACCGCAAGCAGCTGTTTCTCTTAATTGTCACGCAACTATAATGCTGTTTAAGTAAGACATGAAAAATTGAGAGGCCGTCCTTCCTTTCTGCTCCACAAGTGATAAAAATTTCATAGGACAGTATGCCAGCGAGGCCCTTTCGACGAGAGAAGGGAATGGGTATCCGTTCTGAATAATGCAAGCCCCATTCTTTAAATTCGGGAGACCAAACAGCAACCGTTTGTGGAAGTTGCGGAGAGGCTGCATTTCAAAGCCTCTTCCTCAGAGAAGGACTCTCCAGTTGCCCCCCCCCTCCCCCCACCCACTCACACCCCCTTCATACACCCCCCTCAAGGGTGTGATTTTCTCCCATTCTGTGTGGTTATTAACTAATAATGAGCCTCACGGCAGCCCTGTCCTTCCATCTGAAAAATGTTTCAAAAACGTTTCAAAAACATTTCAGAAATGTTCCAGTAACAGCTCAGTAATCTCCCTCAGACCTTTCAATTTGCGCTTGTTCCGCTCGCGTGCAAAATAGAGAAGCGCTTACTGACGGCAGCGGACAGAAGCAATGTGCGTGCCACGCCCCCTTTGAGCTGTGCAGGGCCTGGCCCGGTATTCGATATTAATAATGTTGGGGGTGATTTGTGATCGGTGGACGGGTAGCGTGCCGGGAGAGAAACGAGGTCAGCGTAAACACAGTTTAGAGGAGCCATGCATCATTCATGAGCGCCTCCGTGTTGACGAGAACTCTGGGATTTGTATGCTGGTTGAGACGATTGCTGGATGCCCTTGTTAGCGGTCCTTTGTTTTCCTTGGGTTTAATTGCTCTGTGAATGAGTGAGCAGGTCCGCCCGGGTGTAGGAACACATGCTTTGGTGTGTCCCAGGGTGACCTTTGAGCTCAGGAGATTAGATGTTTAAATAGCGCTGAAGCATTTTGTTTTTTTGGTTTGTTTTTTTTTTATTATTTTTATATTTGAGATGAGGCATTTAATCGTGTCTGCAGAGATGAAAATGCTTTAGCTTGTGACCGGACAGCTGCCTCCGAAGTCTCACTGCCCCCCCCTTACGAGTGTCAATGTGCAGCTCAAAGAGATGGATAACAGGCAGTGGATAAGGACCTGTTTGCATGTTAAAGGGGAGGTGGGGGGGGAGCACTGGGTGGTGGGTGAGTTCTCCCTCCTCTCAGCCCCATCCACTCTGGGGAGCTTCGCTTGATGTTTGGGTCCTTGAAGATTTGGGCACGGGAGAGAGAGCGGGAAAACTGCAGCGAGCTGTCTGCCATTGCCTGGGCTCATGCTCGCTTGAGTGGCAGTCAGCCAGGCTGTCGCGGCCGACTCCCGGAGCGATCGCTGTGCCGTCGTTGCATCAGCGTCCCCTGATTGGCATCACCTGAGGAGGCGATGGGAGGTCGGCGGAAGGTCGCTCCGCGCAGTACGCTGCGGTCATAACTGTCACTGTGCCAAGCGCACGTTTGCCTGTGGGAAGCAGTGACAGTTTCAGACCTGTGAGACCAGCCAAACATTATTACAGGTGGTCCAAATCAACCCATTTGCCCTCAGTCAGAACAAGATGAATGTTTTTTATTTCCTATCCTTTCAAACTAGTAAACAGACCGTTTTGGGTCGTTTGATGATTATTCGGATATGGACAGTTAAACACTTTCTTTTTTTTGACATTTGAACTCAAATTGCTGAAAACGTACAATCTCAGACTTTTAGTTATTTGTAGAAAACGCTGTATGTGGTAGCCGAAGCCCTGGTCTACTTTGTGCTAATGAGCAGTTGCTATAGCACCATCAGCAGCTAACTAGTGAACATTAGTTCGTGAGTGCTTGCCCCCCGCCGAACGCCTTGGTTGTTAATTTGATGATACATTTAGCCTGAGCGGAGCGTTGTTTCCTGCAAGGTCCATTTGCCCCTCTTCCATTTGCTAATGCGTCTTCCCCCTCTAAGCATGTTGTTTTTTTTTATGTCTGCCTTCCTTTTTATTGATCAAACAAAAGGTAACATCTTCTCTTCTCTGCAGAAGGAGAGAAAAGAAGTCCCATCCTTTCGTTTCCGATGGCGTCGTACAATCGTATAGCGGTCTCTGTAGCCGTGCTGTGGTGTACGTCGGCAGGCCTTCGGGTTCACCTGGTGCGTGCGCGGCTCATACCGTGCCGTCTCCATGGAGACGTGTTTAGGGGAAGCGGTATGGCGCCATACACGTTTGCGTTGCTGTAAATGAGGACATGCAGAAAAGCGCTGCTAAATGTGCCTCGCTTTATTTGCACAATGCTCTAAAAAAAAAAACACATTTGCTCTGCCCATTCTGAGTTTCTGAGCACAATCTACGTGGCTGTGGATAAAGCCCTTTTCAAATGCCATCTCCGAGAGAGAGCCCCTCAGCCCCAACCCAGGCTGGAGGAGCAGGGATAGCAGCTTTCTGTCAGCGCGTGTTTCCTTCAGGAAATGCTTCGGCGGGCTCGTTTTTCTCCTGCTCGGCAGGTATTTCCTGTCCACACCGAGGGAGAGTCACTGTTTGTTTTGCCTCCCCGTCCTTTCCCTCTCACAGAGGAATTTTTCATGTCCTGGTTTGGATTGAGCCTAGCTGTCAGGGCAGGGGGACTTTTTTGGTGGGAGGGGTCTGTGATGGGGTCTTCCCATTGTCTCCAACAGATGGCATTGTGTTGAAAGCTTTATATACCAATCTTTTTGTGGAACTACAAATTGTATTTTTTTCCTCCTTCTGCCCAGAAATAGTTTCTTAACTCTGAGTATGAATGCATTTGGTTACAAAGGAGTTGTTGACACTAAAGAAGATCTGCTATTTATATGGTATGTTGATATACATATTGAACCGTAAGTGCTACTCCTTCCAGTGAGTAATTTGCAGACTCAGACAGATCAGTGTAAGGTACCATGCTGTAGGAGGACAGTGACATCTTCCAAAATGATGATGTTATGCGGTCAAAAAAAATCTTGAGTTCTGTTGATATGGTAATTCTCACTGCATTTATGGGCTCCCTGTAATTCAATGTAATGTAAATGTGGGTAACAACTGAATATGAATGAGTAAATTCCTAATATGTCAACAAAATGTGTTTGTATGAATATCAAATATATCATCTTTAATAAATAACAATATGATCTGTTTCAAAATTTCCAGTGAATATATATATCTAATGAAAATTAAGAAGGATTAAGATCACACTCACTGATACTGTAACTGATCATAGTAGTTGCATAGTTGCATGTATACTAATAAGCGGGATTTATAATAAAAGCCAAAAAGAAGCCAGCTGGCATTTCCCACAAGTCATTGCGAAATCAGCTACAACAATAAGCCCAAGCTGGCAACCCTGACTCTGACCTCAAATGGGGATTGAGTAGGACTTCACAGTGAACAGTGATGCCTGAGACTGTGGCTCTCTCCTCTCTTTCCCAAAAGTGCTTTGGTTTACCATGTCGTGAAATACAGCATGTGCCTGCGGTCTTTTGTGACATTGGTGGATCAGTCCTGTGAATAAAAAGGTTTAGGGTTCGTGTTTGATTCTTGCTTGAAAAAGGAAAGGTAGAACCAGACTGATGGTGGTGGATGTGTCAATTTGCTCATTTTACTTGTTTGTATGGAAGAAGGGCAGCATTATCTTCAGTATCCTTCGACTTCATCCTGTTGCATCACTGTGCTCAGAAGGCACCCACATCCCGAGGAACTGACACAGCCTACATTTCCCATACTACTCATCTTACACAGCTGGATATCTACCCAGTATATACCACAGTGTGGTGCAGTGGTAAGGTGCAGGGCTTGTAAGCATAAGGTTGCTGGTTCAAGTCCATGTTACGTCACTGCTGCTGTACCCTTGGGCAAGGTACTTACCCCAGAAATGTCTCAGTAAGTATCCAGCTGTATAAATGGATGAAATTGTAACCCATGTAAAGTCACTCTGGCTCTGGAGGACCCCTTGTCCCTGATTTAAATGATCAGTTTGTTATTGAGCAGCTTCAGGAGTTCATAACGAGTTGATCATTTGAAGCAGCTGTGTTGGAGCAGGGAGAGATCTAAAACATGCAGGACAAGGGGTCCCCCAGGAGAGGTTTGGGAAACGCTGTGCTAAGTGACAGTGTAAGGTAATACTGAGGACGCTGATTACACCCAAGAACGGATCCAGCAACCTTCTGGTTACAAGCCCTGCTCCTTACCGCCCCTCACCGCTCTACAGTGTCTAACAGCCCATACCCGTTCCTCTCTCTCCCTCCAGCCCAACGACCCGGTCACCAACATCTGCCAGGCGGCCGACAAGCAGCTCTTCACCCTGGTGGAGTGGGCCAAGAGGATCCCGCACTTCTCCGAGCTGCCGTTGGATGACCAGGTCATCCTGCTGCGAGCAGGTAAATCCGCCCCCCTCGGCCGACTGCTGAGAACACGCCGACCCGGGTTCGAAGCTCACTCAACCAAGCCTGTGAGGGGGATGAAGACCTTGGGCGAGTTAGCTTTGCACACGGGTCTGAGTGACCCTTTTAGGAGGTTACAGGAGGCTGAAAGGCCCTTGTAGTGAGTTACGGGGGACTGATTGACCCTTGTGGTGCAATGTGGGGGACACTTTTAGGAGGGTTATAGGGACTGAGTGACCCTTTTAGGGCAATGTAGGGGACTGAATGACCCTTGTAGTGGGTTATAGGGGACTGAATGACACTTGTATCTGGTATAGGGGACTGAATGGCTTTTGTAATGGGTTATAGGGGACTGATTGAGCCTTGCAGTACACTGTAGGGGACAGGTGGGGGGATGTATAGGATTAAATGCATGGTGCAGTGCGGTGTGGATGGACCCGTGAGCCTAAGCCATTTTTGAACCACGCTGCAGAGTTTTCCAAGACGTGAGTGTTTGGAGGGAGGTAGGGTTGAGAGGCTGAGTGCTTTCTCCATCCTCTCCAAGAACACTATCAAAGCTTTTCCAATCCTTCAGCCTCCCAATCCCAGTACTAACCAGCCACTTGAATACCTGTACAAACAGCTCAATGGGGTTCTCGAGGATTGCGTTGCCGTGGAAATGCAAGCATTCCTCTAATTTTTTTTTATTTGCAAGAGCGGTACAGTTGTTGTTCAGCACTGTTTAGAAGATCCTAAAGTGTTTTTTTTTTTTTTTGCCTGATCTGAAGTATTGTGCTGTAACCATTCAGGAGAAAAGAGGCTCAACAAAATAGTTTCTCTTTTCATCTGAGAGATCGGCTTGTGCGTAAATTTTCCATCTCAGGGATTTTGTGTATGTGCACGAACTTGCGTGTTTGCGTTCACTCATACGCATTTGTTTGTGTGTGTGAGTGTGTGTGTGTGTTTATGTGTTTGTGCTTGTATTTGTGCTTATGTTTGCATGTAAGTGTGTGTGTATTTATGTATGCGTGTATAAGCCTGTGTGTGTGTCTGTGTGTTTTTGTGCTTGTGTTTGCATGTATACATGAGTGTAGTTTTGTGTATGTGTACAAAGCTTTGTGTGTATGTATGTGTGTTTTTGTGCCTGTGTTTGCGTATAAGCATGTGTGCATTTGTGTATGTTTGTACACGTCAGTGTGTGTGTGTGTGTGTGTGTGTATTTGTGCTTGTGTTTGCGTGTGCATGTGTGTGTATTTGTGCGTGTGTGTGCAAGTCCGTGTATGAGTGTGAATAGTAAATGTGACGGGAGAGCTGTTTGTCACACGGGTGAAATCCCGGTAGCCTGGGGCCATTTCTGCCAACATATTCCAGGAAAAAGACCCCCCTACCCCTCACAGCCCACCCTTTCTGACTGAATTCAATTTATCTGTTGATGTTTCTGTTGACAATGAATGATATTTAAACTGCACAAGGATACATTTCTCAGGTATGTTTTTCCACCTACCCTTGACCTGTCAGAGTTACCCTAGTAGTTACATTTATACTGTATGGCACGGAAGGGGGTTGTTCGGCTCTGGCCATTAATCTGTTTCACGCTTTCATGTGCGCATTGTGGTGGTGATGTGAAAAATTTCTTTGGGGAGGAGACATTATGGAGTGTTTTCTCCAAGGCTCTAAGATCTCTATTAATATCTGCTTTAGTACTGCTGTCATTCAGATGAAAGCAGCCCCGCCTTTTCAGGAAACTCTGGGGAAACAGAAGGGTGTTGCTAGGCAGAACAGTTAAAGGAGCTCTGTCAGTCAAAATGCTGCTGCTACGTCTCCACGGATACAGAAAGCCCACTCTCTTAGCCCCGCCCCCGTGGCCTTTTTTTTCCTGATTGAGGAGGGGAGAGGTCCTCATATTTGAGCGGTAGCCTAATTGCAGAAATTTGTACATAGACGTATTTAAATCATTTATATGATTACCTGCAGAAATATGTACATTTTGCTTGTAATCGTTAAATGTATAATTACTATAATTAAGCTCATGGATATAAACAGCACATATAAACAGCACAATATTAACTTCGCATGAAATTGTTTACAGTATGCAGCTGTGCATTTTAAAGGGCAAATGTAATTATTTTGGACAGATACCTAATAACATTACCCTTCAGCTGTGATCATGTAGTGTATATCACACTGCTTAATGATATTTAATTATATTTTTATTTTTAGAAAATGAAAAGCAACATGGTTTAACGTTGGGTCATGCTAAGAAAGGATCTTACTGCGTGCTTTAATGGATTCCAACCAAATGTTGTCATAGTTAATTATGTGGAACCCGATGAGAGGGTAATAAGTGTGTAATTGCTCAATAGCAGTTGTTTGTGGAGCTCTCAGAACCACAAGTGCTCAAGGCACTGTGGGGGAAATGTGAGGGGTATTGCTGCTGCTCAAACCACCTCATATCTTTCGCAGTGGTTTCACAGCTGTGTAATGCCCCTTTTTTCTCCTCCTTCGTCCACCTCTCTGTTTTTCCTCCCCTCACCCACTCTCTCTCTGTTTCCTCTCCCTGTTTTTCTCTATCTCTATTTCCCTCTCTCTCCTCTTTCTCTCTGTGCCATCTCACCTTTCTGCTTCTCTTCTTTTTCTCTTCCATCTCTCTGCTGTTTCCCTCTCTACCCCCTTCTCCTTCTTTCTCCTCCCCTCTCTCTTTCTCTCTCTCTCCTCTCCTGTTTCCCTCTCTCCCTCTCCCTCTTTCTCTCTCTCTCTCTCTCTCTCTCCTTCCCTCTCTCTCTCTCTCTCTCTCCCTCCCTCCCTCTCTCTCTCTCTCTCTCTCTCCTTCGCCAGGGTGGAACGAGTTGCTCATCGCCTCCTTCTCGCACCGCTCAATAGCAGTGAAGGACGGGATCCTCCTCGCCACGGGGCTCCACGTCCACCGTAACAGCGCCCACAGTGCTGGGGTGGGGGCCATCTTCGACAGGTGAGCGTCCATCACCTCGTCCGAGCTCCGACTTCCCTCAGCTTCCTCTCACAGATATCGTACTTAAAGCTCACCTGGGGCTACTGTCCGGAACGGTCCGGAAGTCATCCCTACAGCTATCGCTTAACACATATTTATAACTGAAGCATTAAATTTTCTGTTTTTTAGATTTCAATTTTCTTGAAAAACACAACAAACCCTTTCAAAATGAACCCCAGAAACAGTGCTCAGTTGAACGTACCAAGCACACACCAAGTCCTTGATCCTTACAATGGCTCTTAAAAAGCTGATTAAAGAACACTTAATACAACCAACCAAACGCTTCCCTACAGCTAAGGGCTTTTAAAGCACAGTCCATGAAAATAGTATGACTAATTACACCAGGACAAAAGGTCTTCCCAGGGGGCTTTGCATCAGTGTGTTTCAGCTCTTCCTAGCCTTCCATGCTAATCTCGTGTCACGTGACCGGCAGAGCCGTCCCAATCGGGCCAGTCCGTGGACGGCTTAGAGGTCCTTATCGGAGCGTGAATACGTTCTGTCCTTCGCCGTGAAGCTGGGCATAGCGATTTGAATATTCCTCGCTCGTCTCAATGGAAAGGATTACATCTCTGCCCTAAAGCGAAGGGGGTTGAGATGGAGAGGAGAGATAGCGTGCCTTCACCCACTCCTCTCAGCACGGCGGTGACAGACCGTTATTCCAAAGGAAGCCGATGGACGACTTAAAGGCTGGAATCTCTTTACCGCCGCAGTTCTTCGGGGCAAATTGAATTAATCCAAGCCGCTGTAGTTGTAGCAAGGAATGAGACCTTTATAGCAGAGGGGTGTCTGGGCAGCAAGTGGCACAGTGGTCAAGGAAACTGGGAGTAATACCAGAAACCAGAAAGTTTCAAGTTCAGTTTCCACTGGGGCCACCGCTGATGCAAAAGGCCCCTTGAGCAAAGTTCTTTTGCTGAACTCCTCCAGAAATAAAAAAGTGTAAACGGTCGATATATAGAAATTTACGTGTGTAAGTGACCCCCAAAAACGTCATCTGTAAGCTCAGCTGCAACGGTAAACAAGTATTCGCAGACGTACTCATGGGAGATGAAGTCCATAGAAGTCAGTCTCCATCCCTGGCCTACATCTCACAGCAGCACTTGTGTTTAGCTCTGTAATGACGATGTGTTAGTTTTCCGGAAGAAACAGCTGAGATGTTGATGTGAGACGAGCTGCTTTGAGGAGGTGTTGGCATCTGCTGAATATTTCATGGCCTGCTCGTTTGTGCAGAGTGCTGACAGAGCTGGTGTCTAAGATGCGAGATATGCAGATGGACAAGACAGAGCTGGGCTGCCTTCGAGCCATCGTCCTCTTCAACCCAGGTACCCGCCTCCCCCGCGCACGCACGCGTACGCACGCACACACGCACACACACACATACACATACACACACACACACATACAAATACACATACAAATACACACACACACATACAAATACACACACGCACGCACACGCACGCACGCACACACACACATACACATACACATACACACACACATGCACACACACATACAAATACACACCCACACGCACGCACACACAAATACACATGCACATACACGCACACATACAAATACACACACACGCAGACACGCATGCACGCACACACACACACATATACGTACATCTAATATCTTAGCACACGCCCTGATTTTGTGCACATATGCATAGCCACAATAGAGAAAAAGGACAAAGAATGTCCCCCTGACTGCTGCATCAGAGGGAGAGGGTCTGAACAATAAAGCCAAAACCACAGGGCAAACACCATCAAGCTGCCAAGCAGCCACGCCCTGTTACGAAACAGGCAGCCCCGGATGGTGGCCAAAAAGACTGCTGTGACGAGGTGCGTTCCTATAGAGAGGGGCATCTTTCTCCCTTCCTCCCTGCTCTTTTGAACACACTTTTGTGATTAGTTCATTTCAGGGGCCTGCGCGCCGAAATTACAAGCTTTGTCCTTGGAGCGGGGACATCCAGCGAAGCGCTTGAGTTTGGGGACGCAGAGACAGAGCTGAATTAGTGTCCCGCCCGCTGTGTGCTTTGGCCTGAACAGTGTGTACCTTTTCCACTCCAGTACAGGCCATACAGTTCTGTTAATTAATGTTCTGTTTTTTTATTTAAAAAAAAAAGCAAACCAAAACCTACCAATACACCAAACAAGGAATGCAGTCATTTATTCTTATTTAGTTATTTATTCATTAATTTGCCAGAAGCACTTCACAGGGGGACATTATAGAACATTATATATCACAGTTCAGAACACAAACAGCTAATGAGTTACAGTGATACAACATTTAGCATAAAGCTACTTAACAGGCAGCCCAGAGTCCTCTTTCCTGGCGTGTGAATTTCAGTTGGAGTGTTCTGCATGTCATTTGTTCGTGTTTGTGTTAAAGGGGACTGATGGCAGGGTACAGGTCTGTGCTAGGGGGTGCAGGGTGTGTCACAGTGAGGTACATGCGGAGCAGGACACAGGAACGCTCACAACATGGGTCTTCAGGGGGGCGTCATTTCCGCTGAATCTGTACAGCGGTGCCTCAAAATTTGTGCAAATGCACCGCACCCCTGCTCCTGAGAAACAGTTACCCCGAGGTATCGCTTTTTCTGATATCTGGGGGAAACAAATGCAATCCGGACCCAATGCCCTGCTTGGGAGGGAGTCCAGACACTGTCTCTTGCACAAGTGCATCCTGGGAAATCATAGCATTTCCCAGAAGAGCTTAAGAACTGGCATCAGCCTGTGACCAAACAGCACCCCGTCCCATATGGAGACACAGAGCCCTGTAAACACAAGAGTTGTGTGATGGGTGATTAGTCCCTGGTGGTGAGCTTGCTTGAACGAGTGAGTGGTTGATCTCTCCCTCTCTGTAGACTCCAAAGGCCTGTCAAACCCAGGGGAGGTGGAGGCTCTGAGGGAGAAGGTGTACGCCTCTCTGGAGGCCTACTGCAAACAGAAGTACCCAGACCAGCCTGGAAGGTATGGATGCATCTCTTTCTCTCCTGCATTTTTCTGCCTCTAAATGGCTAATGTGAGCCTTTTCCCATTAGTACAGTACAGAACATTAGCTGAATGAAAGAGCAGATCCAGATGAAACTGGGCTCATCAGAAATTCCAGTCTATCGCTCACATCCATCTTTCTTAAGCAATAAGACATCATTTATAGTACACTAAGTAATGGTTTGGTTTCGTCAGGATTCTGTGATTGATCCAAACTCGTCACAGTGATTGTGGAATTTTTTTGGTTCTGATCCGGGCCTTACACCTGCTGTGCTGTGCTGTGCTGTGCTGTGTCTGGGGCAGGTTTGCCAAACTGTTACTGCGGCTCCCAGCCCTGCGCTCCATCGGCCTCAAGTGTCTGGAACACCTGTTCTTCTTCAAGCTAATAGGAGACACGCCCATCGACACCTTCCTCATGGAAATGCTGGAAGCGCCGCACCAAATGACATAATGGGGGAGGGCCCACAGTCCGCCCCCCGCTCCTTTCCGAGAGGGCGGGAGAGCTACCCCCCCCCCCTCCTCCACACAGACTGATGACATCATCTGAATGACAATGACACGGAAAGCACGCGGCGACCCCCCCCCCCCCCCCTTTATTTCTTCATGTGTTTCCAAACGAGTCGAGTTCATTTTACGTCTATGGGTCTGTTTTATACTTTGTATAAATATATAAGTGTATAGCTCATGAAAAAAACGAGAGAGAACAGAGGACTGAAATGCAGCAGACAGAGAATGAGATATGTCAAGGAAAAAACAAAAAACTACGATTTTTCTGGAAGCAATCAGGTGCGAGGTGTTGGTATGTTTGCAAACGGGCGGCGGTATTCATCGTAGGGTAGTCGGTGTTGAAACAGGACAATCGTGGTGCTTTACGGGGAGTGAGACAGAGAAGGTGTCTGTCTCTCGGTTTGAAAGGTGAGGCCTCATATGCAGGAGCTGGAAGGAGAGTATTTATACAAGGTGGAGGGGTGGAGGGATGGAGGGAGGGGGCCAGGCCGACGGTCAGACGCTCACCACCTCTGTTTGGGAACAGAGACGCAGGGGTGGCAGAGTGCAGGCTCTCCAGCTCGACCTTCCCATCTCAGGGAAGGGTCCTTCAGAGGGCGGGAGGGGGTGTACGCGATAAATGTGCATGTATTTACCATGTTATCACCACGGCTGCATTAGGTGGTGTATTGTGGTGTACCACGCTACATGTGTTGAAGACAGGGATTAGAGACCACCCCCCCCCCCCCTTATGTGCACGGCCGTTCTGGAACACAGAGAGCAAACCGTACCAGATACCCGTCAACCTCCTGTGACCCCTGACCTCTGAGCCCCTCCCACCGCGGCCCTCTCTACTTGCACAGTCAGGCCGGTGCCGCACGGGGCCGCCTGGCAACAGCATAACTTATTACAGTATATTATAACCACGTTCAGTATTGTCGGTGTTCATTTTACAACTGTGCAATTCCCTCCCTGGTGTTTTTACCCACGCTTTCAGCACGGTCCAACGATGTCCTCTCTGAGCGTTTTTGTCAGGAGAAAAGTGCTCACGAAGTACTGCAGTACGGCAGTCGCTTTCGCTTCGGAGGAGGAAGTGTGCGTTCTCTTATTCTTGGCACTTAACTTTCCGTTCCAGAGCGGGCCCACCTGGGCGAGGCGGGGGCCGCTGTAGCAGAGTTCGGATCAGGTAGCACTTGGCTTCACAGAGGAGCGGGAACGGGCGGACCTTTTGGCCCTTCCTCGCTCCGGGGGGGAATTCACAGCGGACCTCCAGGCAAACCACAGTGTCGTTAAAAAGAGTTTTAATATTTTTCAGAAAAAAAGAATCTATCTATAAATCTATAACATGTCCCTACTCTGCGCTTTTTTTTTTTCCTTTTTCCGCTGCTGCTGTAAAAACTATGCATCTAGCATTTCCAAAGATTGTCCACAGTGAGGTGATCTGAAAAGTGAATCTAATGATGCCAGGCTACGGGGAGTCTTTAGGAGTGAGCATTTGAGTGAGGCCGGACACGGTGGTAGGGTCTGTCTGGTGTGACCGGGGGAATCCAGAACCAACAGGAAAGCTGTTGCTTCCCTCTGGTGGAAGACACGCAGCATTGCAACGCTACTTGAATTTTTGTACAAGTATTTAATCAGAGAAAAGGCACTTTTACAAGACATTGTCATCATTATTTTTCAGTCAGAAGCTAAACTTACTTAAATGAAATTTTTAGGCATCATTAAGAACAAAAAAGTAGCAATAATCTGAGCTAGAATTGGTTGTTCACGGTTCATTTCTTTATGCACTCTCCTATCTCAGAATCGTGGGTAATTCTTAGCAGTGATTAGCATTTAGCATTTTAGCCAGGCGGCTGAAATTTCGCTGAATTTTGGCCATTTCAGACATGACAGTTCACATCCAATGAATTGACAGCGCTCACCCAGTCGAGTAAGACTGCAAATGCTACAGGTTGGTTGACATTGAAATGGCTTTGGTTTATGAAGTATATTGTGAGGAATGGGAAGCCTGTGTCCCTGTTGGTTTATTTTCAGTCCGTTATGTCGTTCATCCTGTGGGTGTAACGCCTTCAGGTCGAGCTTTTGTTTCATTCAGAGCAGGGGAAGGAACTGCACTTCTCCAGGGCCGGGACAGCCCAGGTCTTGTCGTTATCTCAAATCTCTCAAATGCAAATGAATTCGTTCTGTAATTTGTGCGGAACCAATAGGTGTAGACCTTTAAGACTGGCTTTAAGACTTTTTTTTTAAAAAAAAAAGATTACATTGGATTTTACTTTTTTTTCTGTAACAGTATACTTATCTATGAACCGATTCTCTGGATGTCTGGGATCTGTTTGAGGCGTGAGCAGGGTTTCGGATTAGAGCTCCCAGATCCCCATCCCCACCCCTGTTCACGAAAGCCATACGTAGGTGTGTAAGGTCACAGCAGTGAAGGAACTCTCTCCTGCAGGAAACAGACTTGAAAATCTTCAGAGAAGGGTCCTCTGGATGAATTAATACGTAAATACACAGAAATACATAAAAGTAATGACTACATAAATAAATGCTTTATACATACCATAAAGCTATATTTTGTGTATATGTACATGTATGTATATTTATACATAAATCTCTTAAATGTTCATGGTTTTATTTGAGCATAGGAGAAACTTGTCATTTAATAAAACTTAGGCAGAGGCAGGCCAGAGCAATCCGTGGTAGCGTGTGATTCGGCGCCACTGAGATGGTCATTTCGTCCTTCTCTCATTCGAAGCCTTCGAGCTGGATGTCCATGCCCCTGCTTCTAAAACCAACCAGCCAACATTCTACCAGCAACTCTGAGCACTAAGACAAATCACACCAGCTTCAGAGAGTTTTTCAAAAAACCTCTCTCTCAAACCTCTGGATGCAGCAGTGGCCTGGTAGATATATAAATATAAATAAATAAATATATATATAAAATAGCAATTTCCCAAAATATACCTGTTGCTTAGCTACTTGTGTGTGCTACAACTATATCAGGACTAGCTGAGACCCCCACCACAATCACTGCTTTAGCTGTGTCTGTTTAGTGATAGCAAAATGTCAAAAAGATACATCTAATGAAAAAAAATCTATTTTTGTACAAATGTAATTTGATCCCTTGCTTATATGTTCTTAACTTTTCCTGCTGTGGGCTGTTGTATACATTATTTGTGTAAATGTTGATTTTAAACAAAAAAAAAAAAAAACCTTCAAAAATAAGAACGGGGTATGAGAAGGGGGTGTGACGGGTAAGGCCCCTCCAAACTGTCTCCTGTACTTTCCCTCTTCATTTTGCTCCGTTTTGAAGATGGAGTTTGTCTTTATATTTTTTGCCTATTTTTAAAGAAAAATGGAAGAGTCATCTGTTCTTTGTGGGTTGTTCTCTGATGTTCTATCTTTCATGAAAAGGAAAAGATTAATAAAAAAATCCAAAAGATGGCTCCGGGTTGCCTTGCGTCGTTTTGTGACAGCGGATGTCTCGTGTCGCAGCCGTGTTCACAGGACTGTGAATCCAGCCTCACTGTGTTGGGATGTGAAGACGTTTTAATAAGTTTCATTGTGATACGATAATAGGCTTTTTCTCCTGCCAGGTGCTGATCTGACGAGTAATTTTCTTTATTGAAGTATTATGGCTTCTATCCTCAATCCACAGACTGGCTGTTTGTTCCCCAGCATCACTTTTTAGCAGGTGCTGTGCAGATCATCTGATCTTGCACACTGACTGCTGACTATGCACTTTGCCTGTTGGACACAGATTATAAAATACTATATAGACTAGTGGATCTGCACAGTACCTGCCCTAAACCGATGCCCATGAACAAGCAGTTCAGCAGAATATACATTCTCTCAGTGGATCAATTTTACACGGTCACCAATAACAACTGCACTCTGGTGCACGTTAAAAAAAATCATTTTATTGAATCACAGGTTATAACTGTCAAAATGCAAATTCACAAAATCCAGAGCAAATCAATGCTGATAACAGGTAAGGTTTTTCATGCAGCCCTTGGTAACACTGCAGTGTGCTGAAGCTCCTTTTCCATCAGAACAGTTGAGTCAAATAAAAGATTTTGCACCCCCAAACCCAACGCTTCTCCGAACAAAGCAGGAAAAGAAAAAGGTTCATACTATGTGCCACTGATTTAAAGGATACAGACATTTATAACACACTGAAGAAAAGGATATAATATTGCTTGTATTCTGACACATAAGCAGGAAGTTTTTTGCAATTATATATAGTCATAAAAAAAAAGTTTGCACTTGAAGGCCAAAAAAATGTATTTGGTCACCAGATAAACTCTATCATAGGTCAACCTCTAATAAACCATCATCAATTCAACCTAAAACCGCTATAACACACAGGCAAAATTCATGAGGTCAAAGTACAGAGACTCACTTAAGACATGACCCTCAGGAGAGAACAAGGACATTTTGCCTCCTAAACTCTTCCTTTAAAATGCTTAAAACATGTCTTTTTTTTTCCTTTTGACCTCTCTGATCTGAAATTCCAAAGGATTTCCCACGGGTTTTAAAAGAAATTATCCTGTTTTCTTTCCTTGCCAGAAATGAATTCATGAGGACTCTACTGGATATCTCAGATGTACACTGGTTATGTAAATAAACTCTTCTCATGATTTTATCTGGGTTTGCTGCCTTGGCTAACTGCCCTGTCATCAACAACAATCCTGGAACGACAACTGGCAAACCAACTGCTAAAATGCCAATTTCCAATAGGACTGCAGTTTTTTAGACAGCACCTCCAACTGAATTGGTAGGCAAGGCATTCCGATGCAACTTTATATAACAGTTACGAAAAAACTAAATCTAGACATCACCAGAGGTGCTCAGAAGCAAATTTATAGCAGTGGAAAAATGAATTCTGAAGAGAGCTATTGCTTTGATGACGTACTGCGGAATTACAGACACAATAAGGTTTAGCCACTGAATTACTTGTCAAGTCTCCTTTTCCAGGCATTAAGTTGCTTGCATTGCTGGAGGAAAAACTTCAGAAAATATTAAATTCACTGCTGCCTGAAGCTGACGGATCCTGTTAAAACTTGATAGGAGATGAACTGACCATGTGGTTAAATATGCAGCAATGACAAAATTTAACCATTTTTGTGCAAGAGCCAGTGGTATGTCAGTTTTGTAACAGGCTGTGTTACACACTCAGTACGTGTAATACTGCTGAACAAAGACATTAACATGAGAGTCAATGAGCATCAGGGAACCTTCATGATTGGGTGATGCCATCACATGGTCTGGACATCTCACTGAATTGAACCAATCCTAGCCTTTTGCTAGTGAGTGAAAAGTCCTTTGATTGGTGCAGACAAACCAGTGACTAAAAGCACTCATTACACTTAATATTATTTTCATTAAGCCTCACTCTCCTATCCCTTCTTTAACTAAGACAAGCAATCCTTAGATGGAAAAATCAGTCCCCATTTCATATCAAAGGTCTGCCGGTTCTTAATTAAAGTCAATAAAGGCCAGTTTTCCGCACAATACACCACTTCCAGGGGGCCCAGGCTCATAGGTTGCAGAGTCACTCCACTTTTAAGGATTTATTTTTCACAAGAAGTAAAATGTACATAAACAGCAAGCTGTGGCTACATGAACACTTGCACAGCTGTTGTGGAACTGCGAGAGGCAGAGTGCTGGTCAGACCTGGAATTAGCTGCATATACTGGGCTAAAGGGGCTCGTGCCAAGAGACAAGCTTTAGGTGGTCCATAATTAGGTTTGTTCCCTCAAAAGGGCTCCCATAAAAAGAGCAACTGTTGCCGTATGCCGATCAAACTGCAGAATATAAAAAGGACGACACACAAAACCTAGTCATAAAACTGACCATTTGAGGAGGGCTACAGGGATGAGTCTGAAAATCAGTCACATGATGTTGCTGCCGGCTCCAGTTTAACGCATAAGCACCTGCTCCTGGTAGACATGCTCCCCTGCATACTGTGCACATGGTAAATCTGAAGCCAGTGTGTCACATGGTACAGCAACCACATATTCTACAGAATAAAATACAAGCTCTCCACAGCCGGAAACCATACACCTTGCAGGGGCCTGCATTCGGTCTGTAAATATGAAATCCACACATAATATAATCACCACCGCTATTCCTAGTGGTGGCGATTACAGTACTTTTCCTATCAAAATTAGCAGTAGTAGTCATAGTCCCATCAAATTATTTAAACATCCTATTTTGGCAATACCGTTCAGGAGGTGAGGATAACATGTTCATAGCACTGGTCAATAGTACTGCAAACAGCCATGTGACTTGAGATCCATCACTTTAGCTGTAGAGGATATTTGGCACCGTCCAATGCTACTAGCATGTCGACTACTGAAATGGGCACGTGAACATGTATACCCACAAAATGCATGGGGCTGTTCTGGTGAGAGCTGATAAAAACGTCATTTACAGACTTCTCACATTTCAATCACACCCCAAGGTCAAAGTTGTGCTTTTCTACCGATTCTGTCATGGCAAAATGCTCGTTCTTACTGTGAGGGAATTTCTAATAACGTACTGATACCCCAGCCAGCCAGACAGGCAGAGGAACACCCAGAATGGCTATCATGAATCAACTACCTAAATAAATACTACCGACACACAGGCATCCAATATCTCTCTCATAAAAAGCTGGATCCTTTATTAAATCGTTATAAACGTGCTTGATATCAGTGGAAATGGGCACCATACACACACGACAGGACAGAGACTTGATATGAAGGAGAAAACACAAACACACATCTGAAATACCGCGAGCCCGTCTGCTTAAAACTTAAGAGGCAGCTGCTTCATGACAGTGGCAAATAAGATGATCCAGTTAAAGAGAACAGAAGCTCCTGAACCCAGAGCAGCTACTGCCCCTGCTCTGGAGAGGGCAGAACAGCCAAACAAGCCGGGTTCACTGTGTTTGACAGCCAGTGACAAGCTGCTAAGCCAAGCCACTCTAAATGTGTCAAAAATAATAAATACAAAAAAATGAGCATCTATTGGCAAGTAATATAACAGAAAATTAACTGTCCACACACACCTGCACACACATGTGCACACACGCACACATGCACACACACACACACACACACACACACACACACACACACACACACACACACACACACACACACACACAATTTTCCACAGGACGGGGAACAGGGCAAGCCACTGATAGAAGGACATTAACCTCAACTCTTTGAACACATCAACGACTAACAGCTACATTAGTTTTCCTCACTTGACTCTGACCAGCTCCAGCTTGGGTTTAGCAGTAGATCAGAGCTGTGTTTGACACGGAGATGAACTACTCTCCACAATATAACACAGAGGCAGGCTTGAAGAGTGGAGTCTTCCTAATACAAACAGTTCCAGTGCACAGCCAGACAGGGTAATGCTCATGTACAACCCACTCGTGTTGGTACTACCAGCAGTGCTACCGGACAGAAACTGCATTCCACAAGTAGGTCTGTTTTCCTGTGGCTGGTTGCACTGACTGGCAAACATGACAAGACTCACTCCAGGCCACAGACTTCACTTTGGCCTTAAAAGGCAGCAGGAGTGGCTCCACATAAAAAAAAAAAAAAAAAAAAAAAAAACAGGGAAGGTGTCTGGTTGGACATTCAAGTCTGCTCACTTGGCTTTTGATTGGCACATCCAACTCGACCCCCTCCCCGAGACTCATTATCAAACACTTGACTTTTGAATCAAAACCCTTACTGAAATGCGTTTCGAGCTCCAAACAGCTGCAAATGTGAAAGGATAACTGTTAGCAAAGCTGCGAAGAATGTCTCAGGGAACAGTCCTCAGCACCCTTTAAAACTGCGACACACACCAACCCACAAGACATTATCCACTGAGGCAGTCCTGCTCCTCCTCTACTCTATGGCAGGTTTTTGTCTTTGCTCAAGCAGAGAGAGAAATTTCACTCGTCAGTCTGGTTATTCACATCAAACCATAAATTACTACAACGTTTCCAGAGGTTAATATCTTAGTGTTTGTTCTTGGGGCTGTCTACATTAACACAAACCTAGAACACCGTTTTATTTTCTGTAATACGATGACTGAAGCTAGCAGGCTGAATACTGCAGCTTCCCTGCATTTGATAAATCTACTCACTGCTAAAGCAGCTGCCCGATGAAGCAGATCCATTTCCTGCAAGAGACTCTCCACAACTAGGGTTCCTTCAAGGAATCAAGACCCAGACATCCAATTCGCACAGTTTAAAATAAGGCCTTAAGAGAGATGGAGAAAGAGAGAGACAGAGAGAGTGAGAGGCCTCCAGAGCTCAGGCGCGTGTGACTGAGAGGAGTGGGGGTGTTGCTGCGGTTTCGGGAGGTTTGCGGGAGGGTTATGACCGTGTTCTGGACGTGTGCTCCACTTGCCTGACCCTTTCCCCACATGAGAGGACATGGGGGGAGGTTGTGGATCGAGAGTGATCTTTCCGGCAGAAAGTCCACTTTTTTCAAAAAAAAAAAAAAAAAAACATGTAAAAAGTAGAAAATAAAATAAAATAAAAAGCCCAAGATCCCCTCCAGGCTTAGCAGTCGCTCTTCCACAGTTTGATGGTTTTGTCGTTTTCCAACGCCGCCGAGGCGATGATGTTTTCTGTGGGGTGGCAGGCCGTGGAGATCACCACGTCTACAGAGAGCAAGAGAAGGAAAATGAGAATGAGAGGGGACAGAGAGAGAGAGAGAGAGAGCAGAGAGGAAGAGAGAGAGAGAGAGAGAGAGAGAGAGAAAGCAGAGAGGAGGAGAGAGAGGAGACAGAGAGCAGAGAGAGAGAGAGAGAGAGAGGAGACAGAAAGACAAAGGGAGGACAGAGAGAAAGAGAGAGAGAGAGAGGGAGAGAGAGAGAGAGAGAGGAAGAGAGACAAAAAAAGAAAGAAACAGAGAGAGAGAGGAGACAGGAAGACAAAGGGAGGACAGAGAGAGAGAGAGGGAGAGAGAGAGAGAGAGCGAGAGAAAGAGAGGGAGTTTGTTTCACCACTTCCATCCAGCACCACATATGTCTGTTCATCATGTCAGCACATGCACATGCCAACACAAAGAATAATGTGTTCTTAAACACATGCAAATTTGCCAATTTACATATATGAAAGTCTGATTAGAGGAGTCATTTAACTGAACAGATGCCCTTCTCCAGGGCCACTGTCATGGCTTATGACACGGACCACACAGCTCCATCAAAAGCACATCAGTACAGAGTCCAGGACCTCCACCACAGGGGTTCAGCCCACATTACACGGCCTCCCTCACTCACCTGTGTGGCCCTGAAGTTTCTGTACGATCTCCTTGGTCTGCAGGTTCCAGATGTACACCATGTTGTCCTCCGAACCCGAGACGATCCACTGGGAGGGCGGGGGGAGACAGACAGAGAGATGTAGAGAGAGCCCAGCTAGCCTAGCAGCCCTACCCTGCTACCACGCGGCAGTACACCTCTGTACTTAAAACTCCCCATAACATGACAGCAGTCAAACACAACAGAGCATACTACTACTAATAATAATAATAATCATCAATACACGTACCTTTCCACCAGTGACGGAGAAATTTGCAAATACACAGTACTTCTCGTTTTTGTGGCCGGTATATGTTTTCAAGCACTGGAAGAGAGAGGCAAACACACGGCAGTGCTGTTAAAACGCATCTAAGACGTGACCTTAACGATGACATGCTTTCACCTGGCAAGCAAAACGACTATCAGCAGATCTGTGCATATTACAACACAGCCATTCAGTACATGTTCCCCGTAAGAATGAAATGAAACGACACTGTACATTCACTGGATGAAGCACGCTACACAGCCGGCTACATTCACACCGAGGCGTTACCTTTCCTTTGCTGTAGTCCCAAAGCTTTAGGGTGCTGCGAATAAAACAGGAGGCAGAACGTTAGCTGGGTGGAGCGCTGAGTGTGTATGATATTTAAACTGGGACCAGTGATCTACAGGACAAAGAGCGCTGCTGCCAACTGAAAGGGCAGAAAAGAGATTTTTGGACAAAGTCGATTTATTAAAAAAGAACTATGAGGAAAGCATTTAGCCCAACACACCACACATATCAAGTCAATGGCCTTAAAGTGCCTGATTTATAAACAGCCCATCTTAGCATATTGATAAAAACCCCTTTCCCTGGGTTTCACCCTCTTACAGAATCCAGGTGGCTTTAACACAGGTGGACTCAACTGAGATTTAGCAGCAGCAGCCTAAGGAGCACAGTGTGTGACTGACACACCTGCACAAAGTCAGGATGCAACCTATCATACACCTACACATATATGCTTTATATACTATACACTGCCTGCTACTCTTAACAGCGCCTGCCACACCGTCACCTCACGGACAGCTGTCCCCTGTATGGCCTCGTGACATTCTCACAACGGTCACGAGCGACAAGAGCCCCGTCACTCACTTGTCCAGCGTGGCGGCCAAGATGTACTTCCCGTTGGGCGAGAACTTCACGAAGGACACGGGCGGGTTGTCGTCGTCTGTGGGAGGGAGGAGACACAGCGACACGCTGGCTTACACGCACGGCGGACGGGCGGACGGGCGGGCGCAACACGCTGACACACTGCGCGGTGCGTTACGCACTCCGTCCTGCGGCGTAACGGCAGGGGCGGAACACGCTATGCCGGCGCGCTCTCGAGAGCCCGTCTGCCATCGCCGGAATGCACGGAACCGGCACACGATCACGGGGGGGGCCTAACGTTAATGTCGAAATGCCCGGCTCGCTCTTCACTGCTCTGTGAAAAGCATTTCGAGAGCCGCATCGCTGTGCCAGCAGAATTTCCCTTGAGCTTCAGAGATTACAGCCTGAAAACCTGTGTGTCTGCGAGCGCATTCTGCATCAGGTAAAAAATCAAAAACATCTGTTTGTAAATGGAATATAAGGGCAGCGCTTTTTCCAAAAAAATCACTTTACTTGCTCCTGGTGGCATCACAGGGGAAACCTTCAGGATGTGCGGTCACTCAGCCCGCCAGTCATCACTACTACGCCACGGTGTAAATTTACTTTTTTTTCCAGAAAAAAGTATGTCCAATGCAACAAAAAATGCGGCAAGTCTTGTTAATAAGCCTACTAAATTACAAACAACCAAATTCCAATAATGAACAACTGTGCTTACCGATGAGTGTTTTCAGACACTGTCCTGACGCAGTGTCCCAGATTCGGCTGTAAAGAGACAAGCATGTTTCAGTGAAAAAAGGCCCATGATGATAAAGCACTGTGAAACTGAATGAGAAAAGGACAGGGAGTCCGGTTACCAGAGCCCGTCGTAGCTGCTGGACACGATCAGAGAGCCGTCTCTGTTGAAATGGACCTGGACAGAAGAGGGTGGGTGTTACTCTTCAATAAGAGACAAAAACACTGCAGCACCATTGGGAGTCAACACCCTCTTGACTCGCCCGCTACACTCAAACTGCAGGGCCTCCGCCAGGCTAAACCCCAGACCTTCAGTCAGACTGCTGAGATATAACAGTGACCCTGTGCAGCTCCGATAGCCCTGCACCAGCTCTTTCAGAGGGCATGCGTTGCCACATGTACAATGTGCAAATGATCAGCGCCTGACTTATCGCACACATAACATGTTCATCACGAAAGGAAAACCTCTACACAGAGAGATGAAGAGAGAAAGATCAAGTATGTGTGTGCGTAACTACTCACACAAGAACACAGTTTTACACTCTTTTACTTTCTCTTTCTGTATTGTGTGTGTGTGGGTATATATATGCATTTATGTGAGTGGATGTATACATGCATATCAGTTGAGATCAATATAGACTGAATGTACACACTGGCAGCAGGCCTAACCCTTACCGCTGAGACGGGATCGGAGTGGGCTGGCAGGGTCTTCAGGCACTTCCCTGTCTTCACATCCCATATCCGTACACTCTCGTCAAACTGCAGAGACAACCGATTATCATAACACCGCCCACTCACGCTGCACTGACCAATCAGGTGCTCAGGCAGAGGTGTGTCATCGGCCCACAAAGCAAACTCTCCCCGGTAGGAAACCAATGTAGCTATGTCCATGTGACCATTAAACCTACTAATTCCGTGGGTTAGTTTACCCTTTCACTCTGTACTTTAAGAAAAAAGCAGCATTCCACTTGTTGGGTGACACTCATATGTAGGAATTTTAACACACAGTTACACGGAAACTCCAATAACCCCATAAAATGAATGTTGTTAGACTTTAGTGCATGCCTCCTACGGGGTGCCTGAAGATATCAGGAAAAAATAAATGCTGAGATCCAGTGAAGGGGAAATCACAACACTGTCGGAGTGACTAACTCATCTGCATTCAGCCCGAACTGAGAGCGGACTCACCGATCCAGACACGATGAGATTGGACTGGGGGTTGAAATTACAGCAGAAGACGTAGTTGCTGTGGCCCTTTAACGTCTTCAGACACTTTCCCTGCGAAAGGAAGAGAGCGCGCTTCTTAGCATGCAAGGTATAATGTGTCATGGAGCAGGGGTGTCAGAGTTGAAGGACTAATCATTCTCACACAGCTGCTAGGCAATGGCGGATAAAACACTTCCACTGACGCAAGGTAAAGCACAGCAGTTACCATGGTAATCCCGTAACCCAGCTGTTACCATGGTGATGGCGTGCGCATAGGCAAAGCAGAAGGAAGCATTTTCCAAACAGGCATTTAGTTTTTGCAGCAGAATACATCTGATGAACTCAGGCAGTACAGACTATGATTAGTACATTAAGGAAAGCAGAAGGGTGTTTAAAGTAAGACAAACTGTAGAAGACCTCTTTGACACTACTGCAGTTTGATTTCTGCTACCCTAATTACTGCCTCCCCCCCCGATGCTCACCGAGCTGACATCCCAGATCTTCAGCGTCTTGTCGTCTGACGCAGAAACCAGGAGGTTTGAGTCGGAGGACCACGCAACATCAGAGATGCCCTGCAGGAGACACGTCACAGGTGGGAGTGGTCACTGGATGCTCACATACGATTGGTCCAGATGTGTCACATGGTGCATGTGGACCGATCAAATGAGACACACCCATATGCAACCAGCACCACCACATGTCATCTTCACAATCAAAGACAAACAGCGGTGAATTCACAGGCCAAAATCTGTCCTCATCACGTGCCACCAACTAACTAAAAACAACCTCCACATCTTCTTAAAATATTCCCCTGGAAAAGCTTTACTGCTGTCAACGCAGCACTTCACTCTCTTAACCAAGAAAATATTCAAAATACAGTATATCCACACATCAAAAATGCAATGATCAATGCAAAAGTGTCAACTCACCAGCTTGTGTCCAGATACTGTTTTCTCAAACTTGCCATCATAAGCTCCCCATATTTTGATAAGTTTGTCAGCAGCTGTAAAATCAGTTAAAACCAAGATTCTTGCGTTAGCATTCATGTGAAAATGTCACCTTTTTTGCATTAACTGTACAGGAAATATTGCTGATATATAAGCTGTTATCAATAAGAGATTCCTCTTATAAAGTACAAATGAGAAGAACACATTATGCCATGTCATACTTCTATAATAACAACATACAAATTTTATGAAAAGGTCCAGTCAGCCATCTGTACAATCAAAGGGCGTTTCCACGATGTACATACACCTGCCCTGATCTGCACTTCATCAGCTCAGAACCCTGCAGCCCCAGCCTGGGCTTGTATATCGGCCTGCTCTGAATAGATATAGATATATGAATAGACATAGGTTGTCTAATAAGCACCCTGTGTTCTCAGAAGATTTTCACCGCTGAGGAGCTGCAACTCCTCTTGGGGACCACTTGCTACAGGAGACTAAGGTGGATTTTTTTTTTTTTATCAGATAATTCACAGTGAGACGCAGACTTCCAAAGCTACACTCCCTGGGGATGTTTCCTGAAGCTCTTCCTCACAGCGGGTAGCAGTCCTTCAGGGAGGTGACATACCGCCACATTTACAGAGTTAAACATCACTTTACAAAGACAGGAGACACCTCTGCCATTCTACAGGCTTAGCTTGGTGCCGGGCTAACTAAGCTGTGTCTGAACAAGTGAACACAGAGTTTAATCATGGTTTAAAAAAAAAAAAAAAAGTTTCATTCCTCTGTAATCAATGGTGTGTGTTACTCCACGTGTTCCCTGTCTGTGCGGTTCGCCCAGCTCGACACTGTATGTTCTTTCCGTTGTTTGCCGATTTCTTCCCTGCCAAGATCTGCATTCGTTAAAGCAACTCGCGGACCAACCCACAGAAACGCCCCACAGTAGTGCCAGCTGGCTTGAAAGCACAATCACGGCGATCACAAACAAGCTGGACTCCGGCTCGGAGGACGAGCGACTCACACGAGCTGGCCAGCCACTCCCCGCTCGGGCTGAACTTGACGGAGGACACCGCTTTCGTGTGGCCGGCTAGCGTGAATTTCAGCGTGTAGTTGGGCTTCACTGGCGCCGACTGCGAGACAAAACGACAAGAGCAGGTACAGAAGATAAACACCGTTTTATTACCTCCATAAAAGGGACTAAAACACACTGTGGTGACAACATCTATTCACCTCCCATCCATCTAGGCGAGAGTGGGCAGCAGTGTGGCGCTGTGGTAAGGAGCAGGACTTGTAGCTGAAAGGTCGCTGGGTATATTCCCTGCTGGGGCACTGATGTTGTGCCCTTGGGCAAGGTACCCATAATTGCCTCAGCAAACATCCATAATATTAACCCTTAATTTAAGCCATAATTGCCACAGCAAATACCCAGCTGTATAAAGGGATAAAATAATCTACTGTATGTAAGTTGTTTTGGATAAGAGTGTCAGCTAAATGAGGACGTAGGTGGATCTCATAATATTTATCTGTTGCTACGCACATCTACTGTGCAAAACCTTTTGATTTACTTATTTTTATTTCTGACTGTAACTTTTATTTTCCTTTGTAGGATCAACTGAGAACCAATTATCTTCCAAAATCACGGCCTGGGGGAAGGAATTATTACGTTAATCAAACTGGGAGGTTATGAGATGGCCTGACTGAAAGGGCCCGATTAATTTAGCCAGGACAGCTGCTACTCTGAGCAATAAGTGGCATGGGATCTTTAATGCCCACAGAAAGTCAGTACCTTGGTTTAACCTCTCCTAAAGCATCACTTCATCAGGGCATGGGTTTCCTGTTAGGTCAAGAGGGAAGACTGCCCCCTGTTGTACTGCAAAAATGTAGTACAAGTACATGGTTTCGTTTCAGATGTGGAATTTTGGCAAAAATTGTTGACAAATTAGTCAAGTCAGCTTGGTCTGGATATACACCTGAGAAGAGCTTGCCTTGGTGAAGGTGGAGTTATGCCTGAAAGTACCCAACAGCCTTAACAAACTGAATGTAAGTGTAACGTAATCTGTCTTCCAGAAACGGTCTTACCAGGTGCTCTCAAACATGGGCATCCCTACCTTGGTCTGGCTGGCAGATGTGGATGAGGCAGACTGGGTTTTGGCTGCCTCTGTTTCTGGTTTCTTCTCCTCTGTTGCCATGGTTACGCAGTCGTTGAATCAGATCGCAGGACTAGGGCTGCCACTGCCTGACTATAGAAAAACGTAATAACCCATCAAACACTAACAGCATTACAGCCATTGGGGGGGGGGGGGGGGGGGGAGAATCACACTGCACAGAGTACTACTCCAAAACAAGGTAAATATTGCTTACATTTCCAACATATGTGCAATTGCCTTTAAGCTGAATAACTTCATTCAGTGCAAAAAAAAGTGCTAAAATGTGCAAACATAAATTGCATAACATGTTTAATAGCAATTTAGCACTTAAAGAGCTTATTCAGTGTGAAATTAGCAAGTTTTTTTCTTTTTTTTATCATAACCCCATTAGTCATCAAATAATTCCTCACATATGGCTGACTGAAGTGTTTATTTCAAAGAGGTTTTGTCCAGCACCACTTTACAATGCAACAGACTTTCAAAAAGCCACCAGCCTGCCCAAGCCTCTGCCAAGGCTTACCACCTCTTTTAAAAGGTTCACGCTGTCAAAACTGCTCCCGTGAACAGTAAGTGGACCGCCAGCCACCCAGAATAACTCTGGACCGCAGGAGTTTCTGAAACTGAGAGCACCTGAATGGAGAGGCTCAAACTGCGCAGGAGAAAGACTTCCGCAATTTCTGCTCATTACCTTTCCATCCAGCAGGGTGCACGGGAGGTCTTATTTTAGCATGCACTGCAGGTAAAATGTGAAGGCCTTACTGGATGTAAGCACTGTGGACAAGGCCTATACAAAGTTCATTCAGAAGACTGTAAGCCACCATGCTGCTGCCGTGAGCTTAGGGAAATCTCTATGCATGTCAGGATGCTATTGTGCAATAGCCACACTGCACCACACACTGGAAAACAAACTAATGTACGAGCAATTAAATAATTAACATATGCGCGTTATGCAGACCTTTCCGCTTCCTCCATCTAGATCGTTTGGATTTTTCTCATGCGTTTTCATCTTTTTTTAATCCCATTCTGGCAATTAGACCCATCTCTTGGGACAGCATGATTTTTTGGCAGCACCACACCCTCCAAGTCTTGCTGAACTGTGAGCTCAGTCCAAATATTAATAAGAGTCTTTACTTGATGCTTCACCCAAGGCATTATACCTTATCCAATCACACTCATGCAGGTTATTAATACAGTAATAACCAAACAAGTGTTCATATATCCATTAGCAGGTAACATGAAGTGGGCTTCCAGTGCTAGCAGGCTGGCTATGATGTCATGTGTCATGTGTCATGTCAAGTGTATGACGTTGCTGGCCTGCCCCTGGTGGATTTAAATAGGGAAAACTTCACTTGTTGGTTTTTGGACAGGCAGAACTGAGAAATAATAGTGTGAAGCCTGTAACTCATATTTGAGAATTTTCCAGGCAAAGGGGTCACCTAGCAAATCCAGTACCTATTACAAATAAGAATTCATTCCCCACCCTTCACCTTAAGAGGACTGCAGGTGCTTAAATGTAACAACTGTTGTGATGGCATTAATGACTACTCTTCCTATTAATGACATACTACGGATCACCACACTCACGCTCATTATTAAACCTGTATGTACGCATTCTTACGAAAGCATTAATAACATTTTTAAACAAGTTTAAGACTAAATATATGATACAGGAGCCCCCAAAAGGCAAACTAAAAAAATCTCTCTCAGGATGAAGCTAAAACATTTTTTAGCTATTACTTTTGGATTTTTGTCGAATGGTTGAAGTTTCATTCACATTAAACATTGCACATGGTCAGATATGTAAGAATAAAAACTTAGTACTTATCAAAGCGTCGTTTTTTGTTCAGGTTAGCACTGTCTAGGGATATGTCTAACATGAAAATGTTACGCGTATTACTGCATTATTAGAGTGGAGCTGAGGGATCAGGAACATAGACGTATTTATGGGTAGTGCTTCACCTTTATTTGTTGTGGTGTACGAAGGCTGTTATTCACTCACTGTAAGTGTGTAGTCATCTATGAATATTTACCTATGTTTTGGGTCAGTCTGTTGTTTAACGAACTAATTTGACTGATATCCGACATTAAAAATCCAACATAAAAGATCTACCATGATGGTTATATTAGCACAACTGTATCCTATTTCTGATGTGCCTACATGAATCTAATAGGTAGCCACAGTGGTATCTATAGTGATTTTTTTCCACTGCCTACCTGTTTTGGTACACTAAACTGAAACGTGTCAGCTAACTAGCTAACGTTCATTGGACCCTGTCAGCCAACCGTATAACCTAAACATCATAACAGTAACTAACTACCTAACAGTAGCTGTCTAGTCAGCAGCGGAGACGCTGTCGTTGGTATTTTGGCACAGCGTACCTCTTTAGGGTGCAGTGCCTAATACCGATACCGCTAACCATCTAGCTAGCGCATCAGCTACGAATCAGAAAGTCATTGGCCGCAGCATCAACTACCGACACAGTGGTAAGGTAACCGCCAAGCAAACTGGACAACTACCTTGCCATTAACAACATCGCAAGTTAGCTAAACTGACTGCATTGTCTTTAATAGTCCATCTTACTAGTTAGCGCCTCACAACATGAGATGCTAGCTATATGGTGAAGCTAGCAACCGACTGCAATCAAGGCCACAGCAAAGGCACGCAGGTATGACACACTAGGGATGCAGCATGAGTTATGATACAAGCTAACCAAGTTAGCTGGTATGAATTATGACGAACGAGGGCCTGACACAAAAACATGCGACTAGACTAACGTTAGACAGATGGTGATGATCACCAGCATCCCAGTGCAGCGGCTGACCAGACGTTCTCCGGTTTTAAGTTGTCGCTGCATATTCGTGCCTTCACACTCACTTCATTATCTGGAAATGTGGATACGTTGTCTACACCCAAATGCCCGTCCCATCCCCCAGCTTGGTAAATCAAATTCACGATTGACCTTTTTTCCATAGGCACTGCACTGGCTTGCTAGCTAGGCTGATAACTAGCTAGCGAGCTAGCAACTCCAAACAATAAAAAGCACAGCTACTCACGGTGTATCGGTCAGTGAGATGACGTGCTTCGTTTCCCCACCGGCACCGAGCTAATCGGTGGATTGAATTCTGCTAACGGGATAATAAATTAAATATAAAGCTTCTTTTTTGTATCAGGCTAGCTATGAAAGGGTACTTCTCGGCTGTGGGGCTCAGGCGGGGAATGTGGCAACTGGGAGCTAGTGCGCATGTGCGGTCTGATACGTACATGTAACTAGCTGGTTTACTGGCCATATTGCTCCAAGCAGAAGTTGCCCGTAAGTGCTGATCTAGGACCAGTTTTGGTGTTTATCTTCTGATCTCAAAGGTTAGAGAATCCGGTCCTAGATCAGCACCGATGACCAAAGTCTGCTTCGAGCGGCGCGACAGGGCTAGAAAGGGCTGGAGTGGAAGCGTGTAACCAATGACGTTTTTAGAGCCGGACTGGCAGTCCGGGTTTTGGGAGAGTATCCAACATGGCGTTCCTGTCCCAAAACGGGCCTTTCATTTGGTATAACTGACAAACTGTCAGCTAACACGTGCTGCTTACATACTGAGATGAGACAACGCATCAGTCTGGTTTTGTCAGGCCTGGTTATGTTTATGAGCAAAATAATTGTTAAAGTGTGTCTCTTCACGTATGTAATTCATTATTTCCCTTTTAAATACACATCACTAGCGTCAGCTAGTTAACTCATCTCTCAAACTCACATCTCAGGTTTTAGAGATAACAAGGGTAGAAAGTTGCTTGACCATCTAGCATGAGGTAACCCCGACAACATATAAAGGGCTAGTAGCATCTAGAGGCACCACCTGTAACATCATTCAAACATGCACAGGCTTGCTTCTATACTTAGTGTAACGTTGCATATAAACACACGAAAGACTTACAAATATTTTGCATGTCTGGATAGAAAAGCATTGGGAGTAGCTGCAAAAATAGTTTCTTCCACTGGGTGGAGACACGGCTTCTTTTGAAATTAATTGATGGGTCTGGGGAGTCTCCAGTTTAATGATTTTAGTAACAGGATGGAAATCCTATCCTGTGGTTGGTGATAAAATTGTTTTTATTACATGTTCAACTCTATTGTATACAAGAATGTAGGTTTTTAGTCTTACTAATTTATGATGAAATGCTCCATGGTCTGACTTCTGAAAAGTGGTCTTTAGGAAGTGCAAAAAGTCATAAGTAACTGAAACGGCAATTCCCATTAATTTCTCCCATAGTCCTCTAATAGACTACAAAAGCAAATTTTAAACTTGTTCTGAGGGACCATCTTGGTTGACCCTGGAAATGTTATGATCCACCTTCATTCAAAGTGAATCCCCACAACCAGGGCAGAGAAACACTACAAATTAGGAGATCACACTCTGGTTATCTTACCATCTGGTATCTTTTGATCCTCAACACCATGAGTAATGTTTTTTTCCCCATTTCAGGCTCCAATTATATATACATAGATAGGTATTGATTGGAGTTATAATGTAGAAATTTGAAATCTTTGTCCCCCCCGCGGGGCACGTTTAAGTTAAAGGATAATTGGGTTACCGTAAATGCCAGCCTTTGACAAAACGATAGGGGTCAGCAACCATACAAGCAGGGCATTCAATGGGTAAAGCCCAGCAACACTGGACTGTGCAAACAGCAAGCAGTAATGGAGCACAGACTGTGGTAGGTTTTTGCGGTTTATTTACGAAAAACAAAAGTAACCTGGCGTGCCAGAAACCCCAGGTTAGCAGTTACATCTGATATTAGCTTCTAACTCCTCTCCCATTCCCTCTTACCCCCCACCCCCCTTCCCACTCCCAACCCACCCCCCCACCCCACCCCCCAGGCCCGTATTGCAATAAACAAGCCTAAAACTACTTACATTGAATCCTTGATTTTCTCAATGTCTTACATTTACAGGAAGATACTATAAACAGCTCAAAAAAAGGTATAAGAAAGTTACAATAAACCTGCATGCACGTCATACATAAAAAGTAAACTTTGTTTTTTTTTTTGTTTTTTTTTAAATTTTGTTTCATTTTTCATATAAAAGGAACTATTATATTTTGATCAGGGCCTAAAAATGAACTAAAAAGTGGCGAATATATATATTTATATATAATTATTTTCTGTCATTCAACTCTAGTGACATCATTCAAAGGACAACCCAACGGGGGGTTTTGCACATCAGAGAGCAATGGAGCGAGAAAAAGGAACCGCATAGTTCTTTTTGGGGAAGGTTTTGCAGTTCAGCGCTGCTAGATAAGACATATCACAATCACAACAATTAAGAATACACTCCACCCCCTCAGGTACTTGCATTTGCGTTGAGTATAGCTGTGATGAGTCAAAACCAAGATAGCTTGCAACCCAATGAACTGCGATGAAGTAAACAGAAAATCTAAAACCAGCCGTGGTGAGGTGGCATAATACGTACAAGACAATCTAACATTAGTCCAGTAAAAACATGTACATTCAGAAATTAATATTCCAGACATGAGGGGAAGACTCAGTAATATTGCTTTGCTGTTAGTAGCAACCAATTTCCTGTCACATTCGAAATATGTTTGGGGTATAGTGTGTCGTGCGAGATACAGTATCACTGTTATATGCAACACATAGGACATGTATGTGTTCCTACTATCACAGTGATAAAGCAATTAAGATTGGTACGAGCTTATATATATATATATACTTTCCCTTTTCAGTAAACTATATGTGAGCATAATTTTCCCAGTTGGAGCAAAATAAAACATCTAAGCCATCCAAGGGGTTCTTACATTCAGAGATTTGTATACCTGCCACAGGCTAGGTACAGAGACAGAATGTCCTGAAACACAGACAGACACACACACACACACACAATGCCACCATACCATCAACTAGTTATCACTGTGATAATGCATGTTCAAAATCAGCTTTAAAAAGTATAAAAAAAGAGAGAGGTAACCGTTTCAAAGTAACCCGGTTACATGTCATACATGCTAAAAAATTCACATCTGTAACTTTGTAGAGCTGTCGTGTATTTTTTTTTCCCAGAAACCAAAAAAAAAAAAAAAATCATAATGGTTCTTCCAATTCTACTGATCAAACAGAATATTGTGATTTTTTCCCTAAAAACAAATTTGGTAAGACATGACAATGCTCTGGTAACACAGACAATATTTGCTCAAATGAGGTTATTTTAAATTTGTATGCCAACACAAATACTGCATTTTCTTATAACAAAATTCACTGTGACGAGTTAGCTACCCGAGTCACCAGAGATCCCTCCCCTAAATTAAGATAAACATGTACCCAAGCATCCTTCTGAAAAGACCCAAGAGGACTCGAATACATTCTAATACACCAAGTGAAAATCTCTACATGCCACTTGACTATACACCGAAACTATATTTATACAGCCACTAAGCCCAGTTACAAAACCCAGCCAAAAAAAGCTACTTCTAGTCCAAACATTTGCCATGTTAACTGTCAATGGAGAAAGAAATGAAGCCTTCACTCAAAAGAACAAGTTAAATCCCCTACAGAATGTCAACCAATGCTGAGGGCAGTTATATCTCAGTTTCTCTTCTCAAACAACGTGATAATAGTGTGATGTTACTAGTTTTCACTTGGTTGATCACATTTTAGCCATTTTCTCCTCCCCAAATGCAGGTGAAGCCATGATGCAGGTGAAATCTAACACTGGTGGGTTAGCTTTCAATTATGCGGCTGAGGCTTGCAAAACAGCCCCAAAAAACAGGCAGAGGGAAGGGGGACCTTTCAGAAGCACCTGTAAGAATGGGGGAACTGTTCACATATCCTGTGTGTTGGTGAAATAATTAATGCAATTTCTCTGTCATGATCATACGACCATGTTCTTTGCTGACGATGTGAAATAAATTTTTTAAAAAAGGGCAGATTGGATAGACATAAATACACAGCGGCAGACGCTTTGGAATGTGGTGAGGGTGCAGAGGGGGGAAATCAAAGGCCAGGTGGCCTCCGATTGGTGGAAGATGCTCCAGAGCACTGGGTCTGATGGTGCTGCCGTGACTCCTCTTCCACTGAGACGCAATTTCGAAACGAATTCAAAAGGCAAGGCCCTTCAAAAACAAAAAAAAACACAAAAAGACGACAAAAGGAAATGATCAAAAATGATCTCTATTCTTTTTTCCAGTTATTAAGAATCTTTAAATGCTCAATTTAGGAACTTTGTTCTCTTGATATCGGACAGCTCCCTTTGAAAGCCAGAGAGATACACACCCTGACCCCGTCGAGTCAACTACTGTTTCTCAATTTTTTTTCCCCTCCAACCAAAAACATTTATTTAAAAACTTTTTAAAACGTTCTCCGACATTGGTGTCGCTATTTTTTTTCTCCTTTTTATTGTACTTTCATAAAAAAAGGTAGATCTCAAGAGGGGAGAAACAACCATGACTGCATACAATGTTTGTTTAAAAAAAAAAAAAAAAAAAAAAATAAAAGTGAACTAAAAAAAAAAAAGAGGCGTTTCCGTTCGTGGCGCGGGGGGCAGAGCCGCAGGCGTTCAGTCGGAGTCGCTGCTGTCTGAGCTGGACCCGCTGGAGCTGCTGCTTCCCGAGTCCGACGAGCTGCTGCTTCCGCTCAGCCGAGAGGGCCCGCCCGCCGGCGCCGACCCACCCTTCTCTGCTGGGGGAGGGGGGAGGGGGAGAGAGAAACAAGCTCCAATCACTGCACAGAACTGAGACGGACACCCAACCCCACCAATGAGTAGTCAAAATTACGCTCCCTTCACAACAGCTTTGACAAACACTAAAAAACACACACAAACAATCTACCCACCCTGCTTAACCAACTACACACATCACCAACAACAGTGCAAGCTGATTAACCCCTCCTCATCCCACACAAATCACATTAAAATGTAATGGAACTGTATGAAGGGCATGTTCAAACTCATTCAATTAGCTGCATTATTAAACACACAGATCTAGCCTAACTTATTTAACCCAGAGCCTGACAAACTGACGCTGCTTACAGTAGTATAAACCAGACAAATTAATTACTGCATAAACTGTTGGAGCTTGCTGCTATAAATTGTGCAATAATAGTACCCACATACCTTTGCAGATTTGTTATGTACATATTGAACGTTATTTACGTAAATGTATATTTGCATTTTTTTTTTTTTAACTTATTGACCGTCAATCTAAATACACATGTTTATCAAATATGTGAATTTACATTTCAAACGAGTGAAGCGATACGGCCACTTGGGTCAATCAGCTGTGTGAAACGAGGAGAGCAGCCCAGAAGTTTGAGGGCAGAGGTCCCTCCGACCGCCCCACCACCGCGAACCACAGAGATGTGCCAGGACAGAAGAGACATGCAAACAGAGGTGTGAGCGTCCCAAGAGAGGCAGGCCATGAAACGACAGCAGGTGAAGAGGAGGGTTCCCTTCTCAGCCGTAACAGCTAGTCACGCCTTCCCACGGGTTCCAAAAAAAAAAAAAAAAACGCCATCTTGGATTTGTCCTCTGCCTGAGCACTTCCAAACACTACCTTCGCTTGGGAAGTGGATACCATCCACATATAGACACTGTAAAAACCAGCTCTGACCTCCTGTGACTCATTTTCCACACCGTTGAAAAGGGTAAGTTTTTACATGACAGCAATCAGCAATGAGTAGGGGTACGAGGTACAATACAAGGTACTTTCCTCTGACAGGAACACATGGCTGTGACGCATCAGACATCAGACATCAGACATCCCTGACAACCGAACGTCAACACGTCGAACGAAAACACCTCACGATTCAAAGCGGGAGACTGACCACTGAACGAAGAATGCAAAAAAAAAAAGTAAGGACAAAAACGAGGAGGGGGCCCACCGGAGCCCCTCGTCGGGCCGATTCGCCCTCTAGCCCTACCGCCCTGCCTGCCCTGTCTCCACCCCCGGAATTAAACACGGGTACCTTTTTTGGGTGGTTTCTTGTTGTTGTTCAGCTGCCCGCTGACGTCCTGCAGCCTCTTTTCTAACTCTTTCTTCTTCTCCTGTGCCAGTTCCTCCTTAGACTTGGCGCCCTTTTTCCCTGTGCCCGCTGCGGGGAGACACAGAGCGCCGACCCGTCAGTACAGCGCTCCGCTCGGACCCCGCTGCCACGGCAACGAGCAGCCCCCGGGCAAGCTCTCCTGCTCCTTGCGGAATTTTAAGTTTCTTTTCTTTTTTTTTTCCTTTTAAATCTTTTTTTAAAGACCTAATTAATTTTAGCAAAGGGATTTTGTCAATAGGTAATTTGGCTTTAGTGTTTAGAGAATTTAGCGCCGGCAGGCTGCAGTCTGCTTTCGGCTTAACTCCGGCCTTGGGTCCGAGCCGGCGCCAGCTCCTAGTACATTTGCAAGCCAAACAAAAGGAGAAAACTACAAAAACGTCTATGACCAAAAAAAAAAATATATATATATATATATATACAAAATGAAATGAAAAAGGAAGCACACTAGATATAAATAAAAAACCAACAGACGTGCACAGGGTGTAAGGGAGGGGGCGGACTCCAACTCAAAAAAATAAATAAATAAATAAATAAATAAAACGCCTACAGAGCTCACAGCATCTACTAAAGCTAGAGGAGGGGAGAAGAAAACAGAGGAAAAAAGAAAGAGTGTGAGGGAGGGAGGGGGGACAGAGAGAGGATTCCACCCAGAGGCAAGCAGAGAAGCATGTTCAGTGTGTAAGGCTGGGGGGCGAAGGGGGCTGGGGGGGGCTTGTCAGGGGGGGTGGGCCCCGGATCACTCACGTAGCGGTTTGCGCTGCTTCTTCTGTAAACAGGACTTGACGTAGCGCTCCAGCTCACGCAGCGTGGAGGGCTTGAGCGTCTCGAAGTCGATCTCGATCTCGTCGGGGTTGGAGTCGCGGAGCGAGGGCTCGCGGGACTGGATGATGTGCACCACGCGGCCCAGCTTCTCGCCCGGCAGCCGGTTGATGTCCAGGCTCAGCTGCCTCTTCTCGTCGTACGTCATGGGCAGTGAGTCCTCCTCCGACGACTCGTACAGCCCCGCCTGGGACCCCTTCTTTATTTGCCTGTGGGAAAAGAGGGGGGTGAGGGGTGTTAGCTCCAACGTTGTTTGGGACACGCTGTCAGAGTCAGGCAACATTTCCTCCAGAAAATTATAGGGAATGTGCACACACATGCACTCACACAAACACACACAAATACACATACAAACACGCTCGCACACAACACGCTTATTCACACAAACACACACACGCATACACACACAAAAATGGACACAAACACAAACACACACACACACACACACACACACACACAGGCACTACACAGGTCTGCAGCAGCAGTCATCCCAGAGGAGAGCGTCAGGGGGATCGGTCTTTCCTTTGGCTCCAGCAGATGCGGGCCTGGCTCCACGTGGAGCTATACTCAGCAGCAGGCCCAGGGCTGGCTCCATGTGGAGCTGTACTCAGCGGCAGACCCAGGGCTGGCTCCATGTGGAGCTATGCTCAGCAGTAGACCCGGGCCTGGCTCCATGTGGAGCTATACTCAGCAGCAGACCCAGGGCTGGCTCCATGTGGAGCTGTACTCAGCAGCAGACCCGGGCCTGGCTCCATGTGGAGCTATACTCAGCAGCAGACCCGGTGTTGGCTCCATGTGGAGCTATACTCAGCAAAAGACCCGGTGCTGGCTCCATGTGGAGCTGTATTCAGCAGCAGGCTGTACCTGGTGGCCGTGACAGTGCTGTTGGCTTTCCGGGCCGGAGCCTTCTTGGGCTGGGCCGGCTTGGGTGGCTGCGTGGACTTGGGCTTCTTCTCATCCTCCACCTTGGCCTTGATGTGCTTCTCCTTCTCCTTGTCTTTGTCCTTCTTCTTCTTCTCTTTCTCCTTCTTCTCCTTCTTCTTCTTTGGTTTACTTACCGGGGCCTGGGAGAGCGCCGCCAGCTGTTCGTGAACGGCCTTTAGCTGAGGAGAGAGTTCGGAGAGAGGGGTCAGCCTTCATTTCGAGGGAGGGGTGGGGTTGGGGCTGGGGTTATAAAAGAGAGGGGCAATGGGTTGATACAGGTAGTAGGGGGGGTTGATGTCATTATAATACATTTCCATCAGCAGTAGAAAAACCCAAACCATTAATAAAATGCTTCATAATCTTCATACGATTCCTTTACATTTCATTCCTTTCATATTATATGTCTCATGTTTTTCTCTGAGCTGTAGGACGTTTGCAGGCTAATACTCTTATTGCTTACCTAGTGCTCTGCGTTATCCATTCAAAGCAAACTGAGAATACCAACAGCATAAAATCTCTTCTAAATTATCGACTGATTACATCACATTTCACCCTTCATTAAATATATCACTGACATGTTTAGATTTGGATATACAGAGCATGCTTTGAGAATGACAGACTTGGGAAATTGATTCTTTAAAAAAAAAAAAAAACTGCAACAGATCAAAAGCGACTGGATTCACCCAATGGTCTGTATTTAAATTCTTAGAGGCTTGCAAATACGAAAACAACACCGACATTTTTCACATTGGCATGTTTGATATTTGAAAATGCGGAATGATTATTGGGCCCAAGAAGCCAGGAAACATGGCTGCACTGGGTAAGCAATCTAAGAGGTCACCTTCGAGACAGAGCACAGTAATTAGTTAAGTGAATGAGAAGTGGAAAAAAAGAGACCTTTAGGAGAATGCAATGCTAAAGGAGAATTATGAAGCATGGGCTAAGATTAGATAATCACAATTAGGTCCCCTTTTCTGAGGAAAACAAATATTCACACTTCCTGATCTCCACCACCCCCTGATGTGCTGAGAGCTCCAAAAAAAAAAAAACTCAATGAAACTTAAAGGAACTGGGAAGGCAAAGAGAAAGGAGAAGGGTTTCTGATTGCACACCCCCCCCCTTGCAAGCTCCCAGAGGGAAAGGACAACAGACAGAAGCTCCGCTGCACCCAGCAGCCCCCAGCACCACGGCTACGATCGCAAACCCTCTACCGCTCGCCCAACAGGGGCGACAAACAACGCTAAATTCAATGAGGAGTTAGTGGGGGGGACCGGGAAGGAAAAGGTAAATCACCTGAAAACGCTTGGCGCACCCGTTTTTTTTCCCCTCCCCGTTACCATTGGGGCGCTCCACAGAGATTCGCTGGTAAAAAAGCCAAAGTGAAATCAGGGGACAAGATAGAATACTTCCAGAGATCATGTGAAAACGTTAAGACAAACCACTTTATAACAAACAGCTACTGTACTGTGCCACTACAATAATCAGAACTACTAATGTGATGATGTTTTTTTCTGGGAAAAAAATGACAAAGACTTACAAGTACTGCATGCAAGCCATTTAATGCCAGCAGATGCCTAAAAATGCAGTATCAGGGCGGTAGAGGGTTAACGCTTAGTCCTATCAATGGGGGGTGGTTTAAAAATAATTAAAAAAAAAAAAAATTCGGAAAACTGTAGTTTGCATGTCTACATTGTCTTAAGGGGAAAACTACAATTCTACCAGGAGGAGCTGTCAGGGGGCGGAGCTACACTCCATATGTGCTCCTCCCTTCAAAGTCGGTAGAGCAGTGTGAGGCTTGCGTGGCTGTGGTGTGAGGGGGGGGCAGGCCTGAGTTCTGGGTGGGAGGTAGCCGCTTAGGGTAACTCCGCCCCCTCGGGGCCCTGGGGTTCGGACCTGAGGTCCTCGGCTCTGAAACCCACCTGTTCGGAACCCACCTGTTCCTGCAGCTCGGCGAGCCGGGTGGCCCGCTCCTCCTCGGAATCCGAGCTGTCGGAGCTGGAGGTGTCGCCGCTGCTCTCGCTGCTCTCCGTGCTCTTGCTGACCACGCCCCCCGCAGGCGGGGCCAAGGGCGGGCTGGCCTCCGCTGGCTCATCCGGCATCTTGGCAAAGCGCATTTCAAATACGTCCTGAGAAATAAAAAACGGGAGAGCAAGCTTTACTATTAATATGCCAATTCTTTGCAAAGCAGACTTATTAGAACGCCTAATGAAATTCATTACTTTATTGTCTTATCTAGAGCAACTTACATAGATTACAATTTTACCCATTTATACAGCTGGATATTTACTGAGGCAATTCTGGGTTAAGTACCTTCCCCAAGGGTACAGCAGCAGTGCCCTAGCAGGGAATTGAATAAGCAACCTTTTGGTTAGCAGTCAAACACACCTTACCACTACACCACGCTGCTGCCCCATTCCCATACCTTATTTACCAAACTGGATATTTGCAAAGGAAACTCCCTGTGCCACCAGGGAATCAAACCAGGATGCTTTTGGTTACGAGCCCAGCAGCGCACTAATACAGCCCGCTGTTGCCCACTCAGCAATGACCGAGTCACTTTTCCTCATGGCCCAAGTGACCAATGCGTCGAAAAGGAAATTCCAACACTGACCTGGAGCTTTCTTGCCATGGCGACGACCTCGTGGTCAGGTGGGTTGTACTTGTAACAGTTTGAGAACATTAGCCGCACGTCTGCTGCGAAGCCTTGCGCGTCCTGGTACTCTCGGCCGTCCATCTTTTTCTGCAAATGGCAAAACAGCTTGCGTGAGCGCAACAGCTTATGGCAGTGACAGTCACCCTGTTAGCTTCCTTCTCACAGGGTAAAAAAAAAACATCACAAGCTGTAGACTCTGGTTAGAATTCAAAAGATGCACCAAAAAAAATTCTCTCACATTTCCCAAAATTCATATGGTCGCTTGTCTACTACAAACAGCTGCGCCAAGAAAATGCCTCGAAGATAGCCAGCTAGAGATGTCTGACCACCACCAACGATGAAAACATCGCTCACTGACCCCAACACAAAACAGCTTTTGGTCAGAGATGAGGATTTTAAGGGCTACTTGCATGTGCAGCCGTCTGTCTGAATGCATTAGCCTACCCATCTAAGAAGAGTGGAGAAGTGTAGGTGCACGGGGCACCAGTGAGGGACACACCTTCACGGTGCTGAGGTCCATGGGGTGCTTGATGA
This sequence comes from Megalops cyprinoides, assembly GCF_013368585.1. Taxonomy (NCBI): domain Eukaryota; kingdom Metazoa; phylum Chordata; class Actinopteri; order Elopiformes; family Megalopidae; genus Megalops; species Megalops cyprinoides. The sequence goes on along the minus strand of NC_050587.1, from coordinate 35,263,271 downwards.
TCTCGTGGTAGTCGTGCAGCTCCAGGGCCTCAGCGTCCACAGGCTTGTAGAAGGGCCAGGCGTAGGCGGCGTGCTTCTTGGACAGCATCTCCTTGAGGATACTGTCGCAGTGCCGCAGGTGCTCCGTCAGCTTGCCCTTCTTGCCGGCGTGCTGCGCCACCTCCCCGTCCTCCAGGTCCTTTTTTGGGGGCTTGATGGGGCGGCCCGTGCTCTCCCGCCGCGACAACACCTTCCCCTGCTTGGCGTCCAGCAGCGGGGTGGGCGACTCACTCCGGCTGGCCGTGATCGCCGACGTGGTGGGGGTGGTGGTGTCCGCTTTTCGCTTTACTCCCTTCTTCTGAGGAGGGACGGCCGCAGAGAGGCAGACACACGCAAAGACATGGGCAGACACACAGACAGACACAGACAGACACAGACACACACAGGCAGACACAGACAGACACACAGGCAGACACACGCACAGAGAGACCGACACAGACAGACACAGACAGAAGGAATTACAATCCTCTATATGATCAAAAATCAAACCTGTTTTACAGACTTATAACCTTGTAGCCTTAATTTTTCAGCTTGTTCACTTATTTTTCTACAGGTCAGTGATCTTGAATACAAGAAAATGCAGGCTGCACAGACTGTCAACCTTGTGGATTTCAAACCTTGAATCACCCAATCAAGTAGTGACACCCCTCCCAAACAGTACAAACGATGACCTTCTACAACACCCTGTGTCACCTGACCCTCGGGTGTGAGAAACAGAAGCGGCGCTTACTTTGATCACTGGCTGTGCAGGGGGAACGACCGGCATCATGGGCGGGGAAGTGGGCGTGGTCTGAACCGGGGGGACGTTGGGGGTGATGGTTGGCACTGGAGTGGCTGCGATGACGGGCGTCTGGGTCACTGGCGGAGGGGCGCTGGAGAAGGACGACGGCGAGGAGGCAGAGGATAAGGCCTGTTCCTGCTGACCTGTGGGGGGGGGGGGGGGATGAGGCAGCCAATCAGATCACCAGGACGTGACCAATTGGATCCCACTGTTCTTGCAAAGGGTGTTCCCCAAGGACCAGGTCTTGGTGCTCTTTTTATCTATATCATATAATGATATTTGTGCAGACTTATAACTGTCCATCACCTACATGCTGATGACACGACCCTGTAGAGATATGCCCTCTCTACAAACACTGCCTTTACAAAGTTACAGCTGGATTTCAACTCTTTGCAGCATGCCCTAATAAACGTAAAACTGCTCTTAAATGCAGACAGGAGGGCTATGTTGTTCAAAGGCGTGGTACAAAAGGTAGTTGGTCAGACATATAAATCTTAATTTTAAATCCCATGTAGTCTAGCCAAGAGACTGACGTTCACACTGAATTTCTACAAGTTTAAGTCATGCTCTACTATGTCTTCACATAAACATCTACTTGCTGGCTTATTCCTGCCCAAACTTGATTATGGAGATACCATTTGCCCGCTCAACTTCTTTGTCCAAACTTGACTCCCTGCATCATGCTGCTTTGAGATATATTATCAACTCAGGTCAGAACCCGCTGCGTTTTCAAATATTCATGACGTGGGAATGATGTGGCTGCTTCCTCTTCTGAACGGATGAAACACTTGAGCAATCCACGGTACAGGACAGTGCCCCACACCACAGCAATTTTGCCTTTTCCAGCTTTATTTTTACATTACATCCCATTACTGGCATTTCAGCAGACACTGTTATCCGGAGCAACTTACAGAGGTTAGAGTTTTTCCATTTATACAGCTGGATATTTACTGAGGCAACTCTGGGTTAAGTACCTTGTTCAAGGGGGTACAGCAGCAGCATCCCAGCAGGGATTCGAATCAACAGCCTTTTGGTTATGAGCCCTGCTTCTTACCACTATGCTACACTGCTGCTACTTGTGTGGCCATACAACGAATAACCACTTCATTTGCCATTTGGAATAAAACCTAGTGTGATGCAGGCCAGTCAGGGTGGGTCTTACCTGTGCCAGGGGGGCCGCCTGGTTTTCGCCCTTTGCCTTTGGGGGCAGGGGGCAGTAGTTCCACTTCTTCCTGGGGCATCAGGGCCACTTTCTGAAGGAAGATCTTCTCCAGGGCCTGTGCCATCAAAACGATATCATCTGTGGGCTAGAGGAAGCAAGAGAAAGAGAGGGGGTGAACAGGAGATAGAGGTGGCCAGCGCAGCCAAGAATTCCAGGAATCCAGAGGCCCTGATTGGGCGAGTTCCAGGACTTGCCTTGTTGTAGATGTAACAATTGGTGAACATGGTGTTGAAGTCCTGCATGCACTCGCTGGCACTCCAGTAGTAATTGTTCTCCAGTCTCTTCTTTATGGTTCCCATGTCCATTGGGTTTTTGATTATTTTGTGATAATCCTGTTGGACATTGTGGAAATAACGACTCAGCTTTAATCTCTGGGGTTACCACATGGTGTATGAAATACGTAAGTCATATTATGTAGTGAAGGCGTGATGATTCAAGAAATATGTTTAACCAGAGGGACAACACTACCATAAATTGTGCAGATAACAGTCAGTATTTTATTGCCAGCAAATGCAGTTAATAGTGGTTGTCACATTGTAAACTGTAAATTGTCTTACTGTAAACTGTAAATTGTTTTATTATCAGGCTTCTTAGTTTTATATGAACCCTAACAGAGCCTTAAAAAGTTTAGTAAGACCTGATACAGACTGCTTTATTTTTTTCCATGGGTATTTTTCTGTTCCACACTCCACAAAGCACTCCAATAAATGTCCTTTCATAAGATGGCATGCTAACATTTCATTGATCTTTTTTTTATATTATTTCGCCAACTGCCTCATCATATCCTCAAATGCCCTTATTCGAAACAAACAGTGAAGAGCTCTCCAGGGCCATTTGGAAACGCTTTCTTTACTCACAGGGAGGCTTAATTTGACTGCATCCACCGGCTGGTAGAAGGGCCACGCAAACTGATGCCTCCAGAGTGTCTTCACCACCACGTTTTGCATGTACTGCAGCTGATTGGTCTTCCTGCCGGGCTTGTTGGGGTTCGTGACCTCGGGGGGCGGAGGGTTGACGCCTGGGGGTGGGGACTGGATGGCAGGGGTGACTGCAGACATGCTGGCAGGGAGGGGGGGTGGGGCGCTCTCTCTCTCTGTTTCTCTCACTCTGTGTGGGGGGGGTGGGGGGTAGGGGGGTACGGGGTTGGGTCCTGTGTCTCTTCAGTGAGTGTTGCGTTCCTCGTTCAGCTCTTTACTCTCCTGGGGGGACCGGCATCCCATCTCAGGGCCTGACCTGCTGACCTCTGCCAGACAAAACAGGGAGATCAGGGTGTCAGGAAATCAAAGGAGCTCAAGGCAGACACGGGGTGAGACTCAAGGGAAACAATGTCACCGGTACAAATGACTCCCTGTGCCACCGTGTCACCCCAGTGGAAACATGTAACACGGCACTGACACATTAAGGGGAGAGTAGCATGTACAACACAACTCATGCCCAACTGAACATCAATCACATCAAGTCAAGCTCCACCAGGAATATAAGTATATTCTAAACCCATTACCTCTCTCCCATGGACTGTGATTTTGACAGCTCAAACACTGAGTTGTGAATTATTTGTTCCGCTTTCAAATCCAATATTTACACTGGCTCGAGCCAATTACTGCCACTTGGAACATTGCAGAACACAACCGCAGGGAAGATTGACAACATAAGATTGAAAGATTCAAAGGAACAGCAGCTGCCTTGAAAATCATAAGAAATTGATCATAAACTACAGCATGTCACTCTCCATTTAGAGTTTTCTCCTATTCCCAAGCAAACACAACGTCAGAGTTTGGTCAAGAGTTAGGCGCAAGGTTTCGCACTAGGTGGCTGACACGTGTCTAAATGCTACTCGAAAAGCTGACTCTAGAACGCAGGGCAAAGATTTATTTTCTTGACGGAAGGTTCCGGAAATGTGAGTGATTCTCCAATGAAAAAACATACGACAGGGGTTGTCAAGCTTAGGTCTGTGACACGGCAAACTGTTTCAAAAGGGATCCTGTGTCTGCGAACACCGGCACAGTGTACTCACGAGAGGAGGGCCCCAGTTTCCAAACCAAAGAATGCTCCACAGTCACGACAGATGCCTCACAACTGAATTCCATTTCGGAATCCGATTTAGTTAGCAAATTTAGTTAGCAAGGTAACAAGAATTTAGTACCATTTCAAGCACTAGACCACAAGATGCACTTCACTGATAAAATAAGCAGAGTCTGGTTGGTTTTTCACTAGCTCAACTTCAACATTTACCGCTTCAGTCACAGCAAGAGTTGCAAACCAAGCTTGATAAGCTGTCTCAAAATAAAATTAATATAAATCTTCTCCTGAAATCACTAATTAAACAATAAGCATGCATGCATGCATACAACTACCAAAGTGTGATACAAAACCAAGATAGACTTCCGTCTCAATATATCTTTTAAACAAGGACTACATATGGCAGGTAAAAATCGGTGGAGTAAAACTTCTATGATTACATCTTTTTTTTTTAATCTTTCCACAGGTTATGAATTGGAGAAGACTGACCACACAGAGTGGTAAAGACACCCAGGCAATTCTGCTTCACCAATAAGCACACAGAACAGCAGAGACAGAGGAGGAAGGGATATCACCTCTGCATACATTGCACTGTATATTCTACCTTCAAGGCAACTTCCCAACCATACAGGTTTTGCCAGGCACTGTGTTGTAATTTCCCTTGAAACAAATGCTGCACCAGCTACAGTGAATTCAAAGAGCATGCAACAGCCAAAAATAACAAAAATGACCATCCTTATAAGACCGTTCAAAACTCTAATCATCTATCAATTCTATACATGGATCCAATGACAAGACTGTCCGGCAGCAATAACCACTATCTGTCGTGAAGACTTAAGAATGACATAAAGCCTTCACAACTTCTACAGAAACTCATCGGTGTTATATGAATACTCATAAACCTCACACCAACCAACAACAAAAACTGCATAAAACCTTAAGCACAATATAAAAGGCTTCATAAAATTTTCATGAACAGTCACAGCACTTACACCAACTGACATGTTATCAAAGTATGAAAATTCACCAGGCATGTCCTAAGTGACATTATTAAACATTCCAATTTGGTAATGTTGTTGCCACATAACTTAAGCCTTGGTTGTACCTTGACATGTCAGATGGCATAAGTGTTATGACTATTCATGTCATGTTTATGAGGCCTTTCTGTTGTGCTAAAGGCTTTATGCAGGTCTTGCGTGTTACAAAATTCAACCACAGCGTTACTTCTTGAACTAACTACTTACAAATTGTTATGAAATTTCATTGCCCACACAGTTAATGTGTAAAAGGAGATACAGTAATCATTTCAAATATGTTTTATACATTACATACAAATACATGCTTCCATAGGTTTGGCAAACATAACCACCAATGGCAATGTAATCCTAAAAATTCTTCATAATTTGTGCTTCTTTAAATTAAGTCAATGAAAAGGCATATATGTTTAATGCACTGCTCAGCAAACAGAAGCATAACTTATGAAAGCCCTTGTGGAAAAAAAATAATTTAAAAAAATTAAAATAGACTGCTGTAACAGAGTGTATTCTTCTAGAATGCTAGGGAATGTATCAAGCTTGTATGAATAAATGAATTCATTTAAAGTATCAAACTAATTATTTTCAGGACCTAGAAGGGAGATTCGCCGCTGTGTACAAAACACTTCAGAACAGGGGAAAAAAAAAACCTGAACGTTCTTGTGGTTTTGGACAGAACTTATGAATGAACTGGACCATGATCTGAAAATTCAGGCCAGCTGTGAAAGTACAGATTAGCTGCATCAAGTGATAGCATTGTCACTGTGTTAACAATTACAGCTAGATTTGATGTTTGGGTCAGAATACAGAACTATGCTTTGCTTCAAAGCCTGAAAAAGCATCCAAGTGCTTTGTTAAACTGCTGCTTTTAAAGCTGCTTAACTGTAACACTGTCCCTAACACCGCAGTCAAATTGGTTTTAAACAAGTTTGATTGTTTATCTTCAACTGAAAGACTGTGCACAAATAAACGGAAATTGTCACAATGGTGGACTCCCGATGGACAGCTTTTGCCACATCGAATATTTCCAGACCAACGTGATCATAAGTATCATAACCACAGATAGTATTACTTTAAGAGCAACGCTGCTTTCCACTACGTTTGTTATAAGCAAAATCAAAACCCACTGAATACAGTGAGAAATATTTTAATGTGCTCTGTGTACATCGTGAATACAATGCCAATCTAACATACCTGGGATATGAGGTAGGAACTAATCATCAGAAACTAAACGACAAAAGCTTGCAAGAAGAAAAAAGTAGGGGGTATTAGCACAATAAACCTGTAACATTGTAAGATGTGTCAACTGAATTTCTGCGGCGACTAAGATAAACATCTACCCAAACACCTCATATTCCGGTGTGTGTAACGTTACGTGGATTCTTACAACACTGCTGTCTATGCAAAGGCAGGTATGCCACATTGTGGCATCATTGAAGGATGGTTTAACACAAAATTACCGCAGACGAAAAGAGAAAGCGGGGTTAAAGGAAGATTGATAAGCAACTGCAGTAACGTAAGCCTCGACGCTTAACGAGCTAAGTGTCCTGTGTCCTCATTTAAACCCGCGTTACTGGCCGTTCGCAAATAACTGCATGTAGTAAATCAGGTAGCTAACTACTCCTAGACCCAGTGCCGAAATAACTCTAAACTGTAAAACTACCGTTTTGAAACTGACGTTAGTTGGCGCACAACATGCGACTACAGCGAGCTCGCTAAAAAAAACCCTCTTAAAGGCTGGTCAACGTTACGTTAGTTACCGTAGCTAAAACAACAAGCTAACCACAATATCACAGTATGAGTAATCACAAAGATGGGCGTGTAACTGTTAGCCAAGTTTTCAGTGATGGTTTTACGGACATCAGACTAGCCAGCTGCATTGATATATTAATTTCTACGACTTTAGTCTAGTTGATAGTTATGCAAACGGCCTAACGTTAGCAGTTGTAAGGGGAAGCAACGCACGAGCTCCCGCCTACACATTGTGAACAACATGAGCATGCATTTACTATGAAGCCATAGCGATTGAGCCAATTATTATTTACAAACGACTGGCTATCGTATGTAGCTTGCTGGCGAATATTTGGCGATTGAAAAGTAGGTAAACTAGATAGCTAACGTCAGCTAAGTTAGCCAGCTAAACCACTTTTGTATAGATAACTTGCTAGCAAGCCCGCTAATTGCAGTTATTTTTCAAAACTACAAAAATAATCCAGTTTGCTAGTTAACGTGCACGAAACTGTTGGGCTACCTAAGAATATTCCTACTTCCAGAGCGGGGAAATAAGGAAAGTGGTTAAAATGCACTTTGGTCCTCATTGCACACTTGGAAGGCATAAATAGTTTGCTAGCAGGCTATCTGACCACGGAGCTAAAATTCGTTACTTGCTAAGTAGCTAGACAGATTGGGCGGTAGTTAGCTAGGCAGCTACATGTCCGATTTCATTATTTTCCCGCGTGTGTATGGCATCTAAAAGGATTTTTACTGCAGGATCCGAGCAAAAGCCAGATTCCTACTCTTTTTAGACAAGCTCTCCACACATTCTCCTAAAAGATGGCGGGCACAGGATAGCTTGCTTGCTCGCTAGCGTGAATTGCAGCCGATCTTATTTGGCTAGCTAGCTAACACCGTACCTCTCCAACAATCAAGGGGCCCATCGCGCATCCATGTAAACCAAACTTAAAAACTGCAACCAACAAGTTAGACGTGTGTTAATTTGGTAACACTTTTCCTTTTTCCACAATCAAGTTCACACACACAATATAAACACCCTACATGAAACTAGGCTTTGTTGCATTGTTGCGATACAAGAGGCAGCTTTGTTGAAAAGGACCCAGCAAGCAGTTATGATCATTGCATTTTCCTAAATATTACACACACCTAAAACAAGATTGCAACAACTCCATTACTCAACAAGCGCTAATGAGGGCGGGAAAATATAATATTTTAATGTATTACTTCCTCGGTGGCTCCCACAGCGGTTTTGATTGTAGTCGTCCAAGCAGCTCCTTCTTTTATTTGAGCGAAGCTTAGCAGCATAAAGATGAGGTACAAGAAGTCCCCTGCCCATGCGCTGTGACGCGCGGTTTCACGGTCCTTGTAGTATGTTTTGGTAGGCACTGTACTTGTAAAACTTTTGCGTTCTCCACCACAAGGACTACGGCCCCCGGCATGCAATGCGCGCAAGTTGTTGGTGTTTTGGCCCACTTCGGAAATCGCGGTACACTTGTTTGTTAGCTAGCTAGCTGTACAGGAAATCGGGTAATCGTTGTTTTTAACGTAATAATTATGTTTGAATCAGTTCACCAACAGTAGAGGTATCATAAAACGCTCTCATATCCAATTTGCTATGGTCTCAAATAGTGTAACGTTAGAGCTGAAAAAGTTAATGCCGATATAACTAACGTGGTATCTACACCAATTTCCCTGAAATGTGGCTAGCTAACGTTAGCTAGGTGGCTAGCAGCACCTCTTTTCCGATATATTTGGGTATACTGGATTAGTTTACCTTCGGTTTGAAGTTGAATACCGTCACAGGTTGTTTCATTTATTTTTCTTACCGATTGCTGTGGTATAACTAGCTTGTTTACAACTCTTTGCTTTGAGATGCAGCGCTACTGTGGACTTTTACTGGACTTCAAACCAAAAGCTTCCAATGTTACTGTCGTCAGGGAATTAATTTAATGTCAATTTTCAATGATATAAGTACCTTATACTAAACAGACTACAGCATATTGTTAGAAAACAAAACTAAAGATATTGTTGAAAAGACGCCGCATTTTTTCACGATATAAAATCGATATAAAATGTGGAGTAGGTCTTGCGAACACAGCGTTGCCAAGTTCGTCCGAAAACTTTGTGTGTATATACAGACAGCGCTCGTTATTTCTCACTGCTATGCATCATTAGTAACCCACATCTAATACGGACTGTCTTGATTATCTTAAAACCAGAATGCCATCCAGTTCATTTTGTATGCTGAAAATACTTCAGTACATCACACGCGGTATGCATTACCGTTATATAGTTAAGTGTGAGATATCAGGTAACTGAATTGAATTCACTTTAATTGCTGCAGCACCCAGAAATGAATTAAATGAAAAAAAAAAAAAAAACACTCATAGTTATGGCTCCAAAGCTAACTTTTTCCATTACACAAAAAATGTACACATTCCTGTTTCAACCTTCAACCAAAAGTCTTGCAGAAAGCTTTAATTAAATTGAGAGCTCACTCTAGAGTTCTCTTTTACTTTTTTATGTCATCAATTCATATTTTATGTATTAATTTAATTCCTTGTGTGATGTCTAACTCAACCATGCACAATCTATGCGTCAAAGGTAAACTCTTTAGATCAAGAATTACAGGCATTATTTGCCTATTTTACTGGTTCACACTTATATTTAGAATGTGCCTCATAAGTATGACTAATCTGTTTTTCCAATTACGTTTTTTGGCTAATGTTAATGAAATTTGTTTATTTTTCGTGACTTCCTTGGAATTGCAAGCAGCGATTGGACAGATATGTTTAGAGAAATTAATCTTTGGGTCCTGAAGACGAAGAGTGACCCATCAATTGTGACTTATGAAAATTTGTTGCAAATCAAGTACCTGTTGAGCCCATGGTTCTCTCACACTAAAGATCCAGAATTTTTCAGTCTAAAGAGGGGTTAAAGGTCAAATGGGACTGTTCCTCTCTTGGAGTCACACAGTTTACAGCTGTCATAAAAACATTGTATTTTCTCAGTATGGGGAAGGCCCTTGTGTCTTTTGTATAGCCCTTGACCCTTGTTTTCCTCTGTACCCTGAGTGCCCCTTTTCTTTAAGGATCTCTTGACTGCAAAGTCCCAGAAGGTCTGCAGGAAGATAATTAAAGTATATTAAAAAATAAAGTTACCAGGACTTTACCACATTGAGAGAATAGAGGATTTCTCAATTACTTGTATATGTCACATTTTTTGTTTGTACCCTTACATACTATTTATTTAGTTTTCAAAACCTTACTGAAACATCAAAAATATTAATGTCAGAGAGGGAAAAACCTGGAGTTTAGACATGCCTTTAGACTTAGATTTGCTTTAAGACAGGGAAGCATTGTTCAAGGAAGATGATATAAAAATGACAAACTTGAAAAATTACTCCTTGTTAAATTTGCTATTTTTATGAGTAAGTGACTTAGACTTTGATACTTAGTGGTATTTAGTGATTTAGAATAAGTAGAGATGTACAAAATCATACAAGCCTGCAGTTTGATGAAACACCACTAGATGGCAGGACTGTATGGATTATCTCAATTGTTCCATTCTGAGCCGCGCAACACTTTTGTGTGTATTTAAGAATAAAGTGATGATGCACTGTTCTGTCGAGTAATGGCCCATGTTTGGCCGAAAGCTCAACTGTCAGACTGAATACACTATAGTGACAAGGGAGCGCAATAGAGACAGATAGGCAGTCCCTAAATAGACAGGGAGTATAATTGCTAGGTAAAATGTAATGCAGTTTGGGATATCACCAGTTTGTTAGATAAGTATGACACAATATCCAGGTAGGCAGTGCATGGGTGGTCATGCTTTCCAGTACATTTTGCCATCCTAGTTAAAATACATTCCCTCACCAAAAGTGCTAGACAGGAAACAGTTAATCTGTGCAAAGCATTTTCTGACTGCGTGGGAAGCAACACAGCACAGTGATCAGTCTCGCACTCTCTTTATGCTGGGAGCACACTGTGTGTCAAAGGGCCGTCCCACAATGTTTTGTTTATGTCCAACACGATTTTCATTCTGCTCAGGGTAGGTAATGTTCGCCACGTACTTGCAGTGAGGTATGCAAAGCCTCTGTAGCTCCTGGCTGACTCTGGGGTGTGAGGTGGAGGTGGGGACTGACTGAGGGAGTACCTGTAAGTAGGACAGACAGGATGTGAAGTCACTGGTACGAAGGCCTCTGTGGTCCAGAGGACGCAATGTGGCAAAATGGAGCTGTGAAATACAAATGCCTGGTGGCCATAGCAACCACACCATCTCATGCACTGAGAACATAGGCTGTAGTCCCAAAATATTGTTAGAAAAAGAGGGTGATATACATTAGATAAAGTCTCTGGGTTCACTGCATCTAATCTGTGCCAACATTTCAAATGGCATAAATGAGCTGTGAGCCCTTGTTTCTCATCCATCCACTCCATTGCATGATGGATTAGTACAGTACATTTGTGCAGGAGATGCAGTTGCCTTTTTAAAGAAGCAGCCCAAAAATGAGTTGTTTGATGTTGATTGCATTCTGGAAACGCAGCTCCATGGATGTTTAACATGTTTGGTGCACAGCGGTTCCCTGGGCTTGGTGCAGTTACAGGAGAACCTGTTCTGGGATGGTCCTGCAGACTTTCTGGGTCTCTCAGCTGCAGAAAACTATCTTAAGGACAAGGTGGTAACCTCAAATCATTTCATTTGACAATTGATCCAAATACCTAAATGAAGGAGAGAACAAAAAAAAACGGAAGAATCCTCAGTGCTTCATGCCTAGTGTTGCCTGTCCGTAGTGGTTTAGTATTCACACCAATGAGACTGCTGCTCTCTAGAGCGCAAAGCCATTTGCCAGGAGACAACACCCCCGACACGGTCCTTTGCACTGTGACATATGGACCAAGGTTCTCTCTCCGGTCCATGGGCAGCCATAGGCGGTGATGGATTGACGCTGCAGCTTATGACAACCCAGTCGTATTGGTCTTGAAAGACCATCACTCTCCATGATCTTTCAGGCTTCTCATGTTTCAGGGAAAGAGTTAGCCCAACTCACCATTACTAAGACAGACAATCTGACATCAGAGACAGGTAGGCTGCTGTAGGGCAGAACTGATTCAACACACCCAAACTAAAAAACAGTGACAATAACAATCTAGATTTTGTAGTGGATTCATACAGTATAATAAAATGTCCCCCATGCATGGCATTTCATGTCTTATAAAATCATTGCCACATGCAATTTTTCTAGTTTGTGACTGATATTTAATCAAGCATTTAAAATAAATACATGCATATCACATTGCTTCCCCGAGGAAAATTCTTCAGTCTGAGTGAACTGGGCTTTTTTCAAAATATTTATTTACTTATGAATATTTATTTATTTATGTATTTATTTATGTAAACAAACCAGCACCATAGATCAATAAATGGTGTAGTAGACCGAATTTTTTTTTAAAAAATTCCCATCGCTCCTACTCACACAATTGATGTGACTCTTGTTGCCACGATGATGAAACGTACAGCGCGCTCTCGCGACTGTCATGTTGCGCCTCCCTCTCTGGTCCACATTAAAGCCATGTCCATATAGCTGCTGCTTTTTAATTTCATACCAAAGAACGCATAATCGGTTCATCCTGCCTTCGCTGGCGGTGACCTCAGTAACTCATATTGCAATCGCCGTCGAGGCGACGTGCCCGCGCATACCCCAACTTTCTCTTCCCCGGACGGGAACGTGCCTGGCCGGAACCCAGTTGCAATCTCGCCGCCCTCTCCGCTGTCAAGCGCGCGCACGCTTACCCGCAAAGCTTGCGAATGAGCAGAGCGCAGAGTTGAGAAGACAAAACGTTAAAAAAGCAAGGAGCTGGCGAGAAGGGAGAAAGCAAGGGAAAAGGGAAACGACGGAAAACTGTCCAAGGTACAGGAAAAAAAAACTGGAACACGGTCGCGGTGTCTCGACTGCGTTACTTGTGAGTACGAGAGAAACAACATGAACATTCATTGGCAGCGCATGTTTCTGTTAAGCTACCTCCTGGACGATGTCTTGTGCGCATTGGAGACAGTCTGAAGGTTGAACAGGGCGTTGCAAGAACATTTCTCCTACCCTCTGTTCTGCAAAAAAAAGCAGACGCGTGCTATCGTCCGAGTTTGCAGTACTGGAATAAAGGAAACCACCAAACTAGTGGAGGAGCCCGTAGCTACAAGACAAGGCTGCGCAAACCCACAGTAAACTGCGTGGCTGAGCACGGGTATCTCCACCGCGCTGGCGTATCGTACTGTACAAGTAATTTGTTGAAAGCAGTTACAAATTCAGATGTTCGGTGACATTGTTTCTGATTGAATCCTGAAGTTTTCTTTTACGTGAAAGTACTCGTTGACTTTCGGAAGGGGTTGTCCATATTAATTTGGGAAAGTGTCATTCGGAAGGTGTTGATTGACTGAAAGCCGCAAGGAATTATCCTGTTGCGAAACCATCGTTCTGAGGATGAAGAAAAGAAAGGCATTTGTGATCTGTGGATATATATAGACACATAAAGAAGAAAAAGATCATTGAAATAATTCGTATTTTTAACCACTTCTCTTCTAGGGAGTGTCATACTGTCTCCAGACTGTTGTCAATGATCTGGTCGAAGAAACTTAACCCTTTATCCACTGATCATACCGCGAAGATCAGATTTTTGAATTAGGCTACACAACACTTTTGGGGGTTGTCTTTGACCTCGTAGAGTGCACAGACACAATAACTTTAATAGAAGACAGAGCGCTTTTACTAACTACTACATTGCGTTCTGTCAGGCTAATAAAACGATTACGCTTGTCCTGTTGGCTTGCCAGCTGGAATCGCGGAGGTTTCCCCTGCCGGGGCAGTGACCACGACGGTCCCCCACTGCACGGCCGCTGCCACATTTTAAGTGTTGGTGGAAGTCTTTTTTTTCCCCGACCGAGATGGAGGAATGGAGACAATGCGGACGGTGGCTGATAGACTGCAAGGTCTTGCCCCCGAACCACCGGGTCGTGTGGCCGTCGGCTGCAGTGTTTGACCTGGCCCAGGCGCTCAGGGACGGAGTGCTCTTGTGCCAGATGCTGCACAACCTTTCGCCGGGATCCGTGGACTTAAAGGAAATCAACTTCCGACCGCAGATGTCACAGGTAAACCAGGAGGGTCTCAGTGCTCTGGATATATAGCCTAACAGATCTCTGACTGCTTGGGTTAACCCACAGGGAGGTAATGGTGACTGTGGCAACGACATATTCAGTTATATACTGTATGTGGTGGCAATGACACGAACTCACTGTTTGTTAATACTGAATGTCCATTTAATACTAATGATTGTTAACAGTAAATGTCAATGAGTTACCGTGCTACCCGAGGATGGTCTCTGCGTTCCTTGTATCAAATAGTGAGTGGGCATTATCTGAATGATGTGGTCTTGTAGCCTGGAATTGGGGGGGGCAGTTTTTCCCGTACCTCTGGTCATGAGCATAAGTGCCCCTCTTTCATATATCCAGGAGGGGGCTCTGTAGAGCACATTTGATTGTTGGTTCTGGATTACAGGTATGTGGCAAGAAAAATTCCAATATAACTTCTGGACAGTGAACCGAAATTATATCATTGTGTCTAGCATCTTGCCTAGCTGAGTCATGCTGTGACTGATGAAATTGTGCTCAAAGAGGCATTTTTTGACCGGTGCAGGGGGCACCGAATTAGGTTCATTGCTGGTGAAGGTACCTGCATCCTCTTTCCTGGTGAGATGATTCCAGGTTCAGGATTAGAACATATTTGCCTGGTGTCACCAGCGCACTGTTAGATGGTATTTGTACACCTTTCAACAGATGTGAGTATTTGAATTAAAGCAGTGACTGTATCTGAATATCCACCGAATCTGATAACGAATGCAGACTGAGCACTTAAACCCACAGTGCTTCCTTTGTTTAGGAGTGCAGTAAGGAAGCCTTTTGCAATGCCAATATCTAAGTACAGGAAGCCAGTGTTATGGAGGTCTGGTCGCACACGAGCACTAACAGTCTTCATTAAATAAACAGACGGCGTGATATGCAGTGTGCTGGAGAACATTATTGTATGAAACGCTGGGGAGAAAGAAACGGTAATTTCTGATATTTTTCAAAAGCCAGAGACACCTGTGCAAAGTTTTGAATTATAACTGGCTGAAATAACCATTGGTTAACGATAAGACCGATGAACGAGAGGATGGTGGATTGAGGGCGATGGCCGTTGCGATTGGCCGTTTGGCCACACGGGCGGCAGCTGCTTGCACAACTCTTGGCTCAGAAGGAGCCCCGGCACTGACAGCCAAGTGTGATTCATCCAGGGAACACGATGCAGGCCCTTCTCTGCAGGCGAGGGAGCTGCAGACCGGAGACGTGGGGTCCGGGCGGCGCGGCGTCACCACAGCGGGAAGAGTTACACGAAATCAGACACGCACATGTCAGTTAGATCAGGGGGCAGGGGCTGGCGGAAGACAGTGAGCCCCCTCTGGGCGTTTGAGAGAATGGGGCATATGGCTTTGTGTTATTGCACTGCAGAGCAGAACACCGAGTGATGAGAACTCTCATGAATCGGTTCCGGAATGTGATAAGGCACTGAACCGCCAGCCGGAGAATCTGAGAGTAATGGCCAGGGTTGCGGTGCATGCTGGGACGGGGCGCGTGGCCGGGGGGCCGCTGTGCCACTAACCCCTCACAGCCCCGGTCACTCCACTGTGAAACGGCGCGATGTGAAGGACGAGCTGGGTCATGAGGCGGGTCGTTGCTCTCGGCCTTGACGCATTGAGAGGCCTGGCCCTTATAGAGCGGTACTCGTCTCTTGCTACGGAATCAGTCAGAGGTCAGCCGCTAAAAGTGGGTGTGAATCGGCAACGGAGGCGCTGAGAAGGGGGCGTGTTGTGGAGGCCCGCGGAGCGAACGGCCCTCTCAGGAACGGTGCTGTGGCAGGGTGAGTGTCATTGATCAGCGTTTTCGCTCGGGGGCGAAGTGGGAGGGGCGAGCAGCCCCCTCTCTGTGGATGTGAAACAGCACGGTCAAATCCATTAGGGTCAGTTCCAATAAGGGCATGCCCATGCCCCTCCCTTCCTGCCTCACACAAATTGGTCCAGGATTAGATTTCAAAAAGCTCCTAGGGCTGTCCTCTGAAATATCATCAGTAATCCTCCTTACACTTACTATTTTGCATGTATATCTACTTGCAGTTTGAGGCTGATCTTAAATTCAACTGTAAATGGTGATAAGAATTTGAAAATGAACCCGAGGGAAAGTTTTTGGTTGGGCATATCAAGCACACACCAAGTCAATGTCCCGGACAAGGTTGATTTATTAATGCTCGCTGCATCCAATCAAAAGCTTTCCTGGGGTTTTCTGCACTCATAGAACCACCTAGATGCAACTGAGGGGTAGGATTAAATGACAACTTTGATCCATCCATTAATCATAAAGTACAGAGCAAAAGAATTTCAAGGATAGAGACCAAAGCTGTCTCGAGAAATTGAGCAAGAATGCCCGAAGCAACTTGAGGGTTGTGATTTATTAGCAAAGGTCAATGTTTCTGGCTGAATCAATGAGCCATTCAATTAAATCAAGGAGAAGTTATTCCATTTTCAACAGATGGATGGGATTATCGATCTAATAATATGCTTTCACATTTACCTTGTTGATCCGTATCAAATGCAAATCCGCTTTTGATTGAAGTTTTACTTCACGCCCGGTCGGGTAACTGACTGCTTCTGCAACCTGCGACCCCCTACATATGGACGTCCCAGCAGAATCGAAAGCTTGTCACTCTCATTTCGGCAAAATGGCCTTAAATTCCTAGAGGAGATCTGGAACGTGTCCCAGCTGATTTAACAGTTAACACTTAACAGCGCCGCGGGGTGAGAGCGAAAATATCACAGATAGGATCTCCATGAACAGGTTGGAGGTGGGGAAGGTCAATAAATAACCTTTAGGGAGGGCAGAAGGATGGTTACATGACGTAGATCGATGCGAGGCGGCGGGATTGCGATTGGTCCTGATTGGCAGAGAGATGCTGTCACGCCGGTTCACCTGTGTACCTGCGAGCCTTCACTGTGGCCTCCCATCTTTCCACTCTCCTGTTGCGGCTCGTCTCGGCGTGCCATCACCCGCCGAGGGTCCTGCCTGGGCAGTGGGTGTCACGTGAGCGAGCGTCTCCAAGGCGATAACCCTCCCCCCCCAGCGCAAACCAGAGGCCCGGGACGAAGTGATGAGGGAATGCACAACTTGTATGCAGACCGGCTGTCAGCAAACAGCCAGTTATGTTTGCGCTGTAGGTAAAGAAATTGCTTCGTTGTTGCTCACCTGTGTGTGTGTCCTTCCTGTGTCGCACCTAAAGATGTGCAGATGTTGACACATACTTGAAATGAGTGCGATTAACTTCAAGCTGAACTCCAGCGTGGCTCTGACACAGAGTCTTTATTGCTGTATGTAGTTGTGTTGTAAGTGTACAAACATGACACAGCTGTATGAATGGATGGTTTGTGAACTATGCACATCGCTCCAGGCAAGAACATCTAATGAGCTAATGTAGTGTATTGTTAGTTAGGCGTTCTGCTGTAAGCAGCAGGACAATGTCAGGAGAGACTGCATAGAATCTGTCATTTTGTATGTGCAGAAAATAGCCAGAAAAATAGATGCATTCTTCAGCTGTCAGTAATGTGTACCAAAGCTGATTATTCTGTCCTGTAAGACTGAGCTGTTCACGTTTATCCCCTTTGTGAATGGAGATGAATGCCCTGTTTATGGGTCAAGGAGCTTTGTCTCTGAATGAGCGATTGACTTGCTTTTTATGTGTCACATTACACAACATTGCAGAAGCTAGCCCTGGCACAGGAATGTTTAAAATACAACACAAAATTGCGTATAAAATACAACTCGGACCTTAATTGCTGGGGTTGTTGTCTGAAGAATAATCAGTGGTTTACATTATCATTTATCATGTGCATCTTACTGGAGCTTGAAATAAACTGGAGGTTTTACGGGAAAAAAGACAAAGCAATTGAAAATGAATTTCAGAGAAAACTTTGAGTGGGGCATACTTAGCACACATGGAATGAGGCCTGTAAAAACGGTTTTCTACTGCCTGGTGCTTCCAATCAAATCCTTTCCCCGGGTTTTATTTTCCCGTAGAACCGCCACAGCGGTTACTGGTGAAGCGTTCTGCATTGCTAAGAGAATGTTTTGACTGAGTTGTGAGTGCGGTGGCGAGGTAGGGCTGGATTCCTGTACGATGACAGGTACGGCTGCGTGTGACGCCTTTGTTTAGGCTGTCTTACCGCCGGCTGTGCCCTGGGGGGCACTTTTTTTGTCTCCGCGGAGACGCTGCTGTTTCCTTGATCGGGAACACCTTTTGTTTCCACAGCAAACTCAACCTACGGCTGTCAGCAGAACCCACGTCTTTGAGGAGTGACATATAAATGTGAAACAAGCACACACAGGAAGAATAATACTGGGTTTCTGCATCATCCACCTTTCCTTTGACATTCTGTGGTTATTTGCTTATACTTAATACTCCATGGATGGAAATAGCAGTCCTGATTTACAGTAATTTGAGCCATCACAGGTCTTACTGTAAGCAGGTTAGCATGCTGAGTGGAAGCTGCTAACAGCCAGTTAAGTTGCACTTATTGGGCTGGCCTGGATCTTTTAAAACCTGGACTGGATTGAAGCTGCTATGCATTTGGAGTGCACTTTCCAGCCCTGTTCTCAGTTATGTGTGAAACAGAATCCAGCTTCTTGTGTATCTGGGTTAGCGGACTCGTGCTGTTTTTTGTTTTTTTTTTTCGGGCTAAGTTGCCTTTTCATAGTCGTCCTCTCTGTTCATGGCTTGCTTGCCACGCTGACCGCTCCGGCCACGTTCAGCATGTTGGTCACGGTCGAGTTGACCTATTTGACAGCCATGGTGATGGTGCAGCACAGTGTAACCGCGGTCCACATCCCGCAGTGACAGCGCTCACAAAGTTGAGGCTGTTTCTCTCTTAAGCGAGGAAACATGCTGTGCTAATAATCGCTGCGTGTCATATGAGAAGGATGCAGTTGTGGGGCATAAACATGATGTACTCCTCTCAGGGAAAAAAACGACAGCATGCAAATGCCGGATCTTTATGGGTGTCGGGAGCGCCGTTCCCTGGGAAAATGCGACCGCTAAAATTTAAATGTGGCGCCGTGCAGAGGGAATCGCCCCTGGCAGCCCAATAAGGGCCGTGTGTTCGGAGAGGACTGGGGATTGGCATCACTCAGCCTTTCATGAAATGGGCCTTTGTGTTGAGGGTAGCGGGGGGGGGGCGAGGAGGACGGGGGGATGCGAGGAGGGGACCGGCGGTAAGAATGTTTCATTTCTGCGCACCCGCGGCTGGCCTGGAGTGGTTGGAAGTGGGAATGGCTTACACTGGCTGATGTGACTGACCTGTTTGTTCCTGAAAGGCTTTTTGGTTGGGGGGGTGTGTTAAAGTCTTCCTGGAAGAGGAGAGCCCTCAGTTCTGAGTGTCAACAGATGCTGTCACTGTTTAATCCTTCCGTGAGACGAAGGCGGGCAGTGACTCGTCCCGGCTCGTACCGCCCAGCTCCCGGTTCACGCCAGCCGGTTCGTCTGGACGCGGACTGCATCCGTCATTCTGCCCCCCCCGAGCCCCCCCATCAAACGGAGATTGGCCCAACTATACGTGTGAAACAAACTTTGATGATTGCTTTCGTTAATTTGTTTCGTTAATAGGGGGGAGGGGTGCTTTTCACACCACAGAAAATTCCAGCTCTCAAAGGCAGATTTGGTCAGGATGAGCTGGAAGATGAGGCACTGACCTGCCCTCTAACCGCTCGCTGTAAACCTCATGCTAATGTCAGACTCTGCGACAGGGTTTTTTTAGGGGGGGGGGGGGGGGTTGGGGGGGGAGGGTGCTTGGGTTTTACCTCCTGGTGGGTAATTTAATCTGGATGTTTGGTCTGCTTGTGACCTCTCACCCCTTGCGGTCAGGTGGCAGTGTAGCCCATTGTTAACACTTAGTGGGTCAAACGGCGGTGTCATGGGGGTTGAGAAGTTAATCCAATTATATAAATGAATATATGACACATTAATGTTTTATTCATTATGTGAATAAAATGGGGATTATTAATTCTCTGTGTGTAGGCTTTTAAATGTATGTATATTTTGATAATATTTCTAATTATATTCATATCATTAATAATATATTATGCGGTAATAAATAATGCATGCATTGTTATTCTTTGAATGCGCGGCTGTGTTTCTGTAGACACAGATTCCTC
The DNA here is from genome assembly GCF_013368585.1 of Megalops cyprinoides. Classification (NCBI taxonomy): domain Eukaryota; kingdom Metazoa; phylum Chordata; class Actinopteri; order Elopiformes; family Megalopidae; genus Megalops; species Megalops cyprinoides. The sequence continues at coordinate 35,243,158 of NC_050587.1, read as the reverse complement.
CTGGGATGAGTAAATTGTGATGGCTGGATGGCAGCCGACAGAGTGAAAGCACACTCCTCAAAACAGATAGATCAGAAGAGCAGTGTGTCGGGGAGTCTGAGGGATCAGACCGTCAGACAGACGCAGAGGGGTAGGGTCGGGCACACGAGAGTTTCCCCAAAAACGTGAAGATTAGAAAGCTTGGCGAAACGGCGGCGAAACGCTTCCTGCCAGAAGAGGGTCTCCGGTTTCCCCCCATGGCATCAGATTCGAGAGACTGGGTCATTAAAATGGCGGGAAATGGCGGAACTGAGGAGGGGGTGACACAGAAACGATGGACTGTGATCTAACAAAGCAGTGAAAAAGTATGAGGTCAATATCACCGGGCCCAGGTCTTTTTGGATAATGCGAATTTTTGCAGCGTGGCGATAATCAGTCATTGTTGTCCGGTCTTTTTCGCCATCGTCCATATGCAAGGAGGGCTCTCGGCGCATGCGATGTGGCACGAATTTCAGGAAAATGGTGGGTGCGGCAGAACGCTGGGTATCCTTCTGAAGAGCGCGGCGCTTGGCAATACCCTGACTCAGCAGGGTCTCTCCCATTACCCCGCCTGCATGGTCTCATGAACACGCTTCCAGCTCCCGGTGATGTTGGCTCATCTCACCGGAGCTCTCCTCTCATTGGCTGATGAGGTCTCACTCCGTCTCTCCGCTGCCTGGGGCCATTCGAAGCCCTTTCATTGGGGGCTGGTTGGTTGGATGGTTGGAACGCAGCCAGGGAGAGGACCTCGAAAACTAAGCCGTATTAACTGCCATGTTTGATGCTTTCTCTGTGCAGGAGTAACTAAAACCATCTCTGGTACTCTAGTGCCTTTAGTGCTGTATTAGGAAGCAAAGGGCCCCGGAGAGCTGTATTTGATCGTATAAAAATGCATGCATGTATGAACTATAAACACTGTGGATCAGACCTGAGTCTGTGTCCCAGGACTGGGGTGCAGGGCTGTGGAGATGGAAGAAGCCAAGATGAAAGGGTTAAGATCTCACTTTGGGTCCCATAACTAGGACTGAGGCAACATGGGGGCATTAACCCTGGCTCTCCTCTCACTCCCAGGGCTCCAGATGAGGTGCATTTGCCCTCTTCATTTGTATATCCACCTCCTCCCTGAAATGCTGTTTGGGATGGTGGGCTCCTCTTCCCTCCCCATTGGTTCCTCCCCCTTCTGTAGTCCTCATCCATTCCACCTCCTCCTCCCTCCATTCCTCTTATCAATTCCTCTCTTCCTTCATCCCTCTTTCTCCCCTCCCCTCCTCTGATCCACCCTGCCTCCCCTTCCATCTCCCCTTTCCCCCTCTCTTTCTTCCCCTCCCCTCCTCTCTCCATCCATCCATCCCTCCTTCTTCCCTCCATTACTCAGTAATACCTTTCATAACCATTCCCACCCTGCAGTGAGTCACTCAGCCCGTCACCCCAGATCACCCCCCCCCTCCCCCACCATCCATCGACAGGCAAACCGGGCCCCCAAAAACTCCCCGCCAGCACCAGGATGCTGGACTCGCGGAGAGAGAGAGGGATCACGGCTCCGTTGCTAAAGAGTGACGCTATTGCAAGTGACACCATACTAAAAAAAAACCCAAAGAGCCCCCACATGTGCTGAGCGTATGGTGCCTAAAGTGCCTCCATCTGCGCGAGGTGTTGTGTTCTCTTAGTGCCGGGCGGCCGGGGAGCGGGACCCGGCCTTTCCAGAGCGCCGCCCGCGGGGCGTCTGCGTGTGCTTCGCTACGCGGGACGGCCGATTTAGCAGATGGCTCCCCCGCCCCCGTCACCGGGGTTCACCTCGGACCCGGCTTTTCGCAACGGCCCGTCCTCACGCGGCGGTGTAGCCCTCGCTCGCTGTTCCGTGTGCGCCGTCTAAATGGAGCGTGAAAATCCCGGGTCGCCGAGGAAGAAAGCGTTCGGAGCTGAACCGTGGAGGAAAGTGCGGCGCTTCAGCCGAACGCTCCCAGGCTGCTGGCACCCATGCAGCTGATTTATAAACGCTAAACCTGTCCATCTTAAACATTTTCATTGGGCCTGAGTCTGGCTGTCCGCTGGAAGCCTGGTACCCTGGTAGAAGTAAGGGTTCCAGATGTAAAATGTGCTTTCTTGTATGGAATATTCTCCCTGCTTAAGGTCAGTGTAACCTGGCACAGAGTTGCTTTGTACATACATTCACATGCATTGTACTGCATTACAATGCAAACACACACACACACACACAGAATGCATGGAGAGTCACAGAGCTGATCATCTCTCAGCATCATCCCTCCCTCTCTCTCTCTCTCTCTCTCTCTCTCTCTCTCTCTCACACACACACACACACACACACACACACACACACACACACACACACACGTAGGTGTAAGTGCAGCACTGCAGCGGGCTGCCGGCACGTCCGCCGTGGAACAGCGGCTCTGCCCACTTCCCACTGTGGCGCTGGCGATAACGATCTGGATAGCATTGCGAGGGGAGACTGCGCCGTTCCGTGCCGCTAGCTAAAGGCGCTGCTCGCAGCTTACTACAACCCCAGTCCCTCGCTCTGGAGGAGATAAGCCTTCTTAGGGCTTTTTTTCCCATCTCTGTACCTGAGGAAAAGATACGGTTATCCCCGCGACACGGCCCTTTGTAATGGTTAACAATGCACGTGGTGCTCGGCGCACGTGCAACCTGCCTGGATTTCAGTCGTGCCAGAACCGTTAGACCCACTGGTTCATCTCCAGAATCACTCTACAGGCCTATGCAATTGATGTAGTGTCACGCATACAATGGTGCAGTGCGCTTGCTTTTCTAGTTAGTTTGCTTTTGTTAAAGCCCCGTCTCTCGCAGCCTTCTGTAGAATAGGATCTTCCCACTGTGCAGTATTTTTCAGTTAAATGCATGGCAGTGTTGAATTGATTGCATTCTTTCTTCATTGGCCCTTAGTCCGCTATTGATTAAGCAGTTTCCATGTGTTTTAGTAAAGAATTTTCGAATTTCTTTACTGAGCGCATTCCTTTACATTAGTTAAGTGTGCTGAAACCCCCAGCACACTGATAGGTTTATTAATCGGATTGATTTCATGATGATGTAATGGGCCTCCGTTACATTACACTGCATTATTGCCATTTAGCAGGTGCTCTTTTCCAGAGTGACTTACATAGGTTACAATTTTATCAGTTTATACAGGAAGGCAGTTAAGGAGGCAACTGTGGATTAAGTTCTTTTCCCAAGGGTACAACAGCAGTGTCGCATCAGGGAATCAAACCGGAAACCTTTTGGTTATGAGCCCTGATCTTAACCAGTATGCCTCACTGCTGTCCACCACTGCCTACTCTCTGGCTGGTGACTCGCACCACTGCTGCAGGTCAGGCAAAAAGAGCGGAGGAGGTGTTTACACAGCACCTTAAGCACTTGCTCTGTGTGTCACACGGAGCCAGAGCGATTCCAGCAGCCGAAGCCCTTCTCACTTCCGCTGTGAAGCGGGGGAATTGTGCTCTATCTCCCCTCCGCGCCGATGTGGAATAACACAGGAAGTGACTCTGAATTCCTGGCTGTCGTGCTTGCTCCTTGGCATGCAGCAGAGGGATTTCTGCGAGGCTCCCTCCGGCGAAGGAACACGGCGTGGCCGTGAGTTCCCAGAATGCACATCTCTTTCGATGGTAATCCCGCCACGGCGCGACACCGTGACACCGCACACCCGGCCGCGACCGCCCCCTCCTCCCGCCACGGGCGAGGTGCGGTATCGGCCGAGAGCGGCTGGCCCGCGCTGATCCCAGACCAGTCGGGGGCGCGGCATGGACATAAGGACGAGACAGCCGGCCTGGTTCACAGCCCCGCCGAAGGCAATTAATGACGATCCGACCGCCGGCGCTGCTGCCGGTTTCGGCCAAACTGGCGCAGAGGCGCAATCCCCCCCCTTCCCCCCTGTTCCCGGACGGGAGCTTCGCGACACCCACACAGCTCGCCTGTGGAAACCCAGCCCGCCCTACCTCCACATTCCTCGGTGTTCATTTCCTTTAAGTCTAATACCCATAATCCCCGGTCTGTGCCCGGCTCTGCGCGCAGCAGGGCTGGGAGCACCAGGTGATTCACAGCATGAGGAATGTTCGCGCGGAGTATCAGAGGCTTAAGGAGGGCCTGAGGGATAGGTGCAGGGCAGCCTAACAGGGGGACTTTCATCCTTCTCAGTTATACAGTGACAAAAGCTCAGGCGCTGGCTTGCGCAATCTACAAACACACAGCAATATTCAGAGGAGACTCTCCCTTTGTTCAGACAGAAGCTGGAGCCTGTGCATTTGTGAAGGGGGCTTCTCGGTGTCCAAACACGCCTGACCTTTATTGCCGCATTCACACGGCACTCAGAGCGCAAAACGAAACTAAGGCAACCGCAATGCGTCTGCATGCGGCGGCACTGTGGTCTTAATCAGGTTGCCAGCGTGGGACCAAAATGCATCGCAGACCTAGGATGCCAGTTATGGAAAAAAAAAAAACCTAACAACCCACAAAAAACCATAAAACAGGGCAGTTAATGTGTACACGTTGTGATTGGTTTGTTTCCCACGGACAGCATTGTCGATGAATGCTGTCAGCTACTCCTGGTTTAATTGCGTTGAAGTGATGTGCGGTGTCCCTCGTAAATCCCGTTAAAGGCGTCTCGCTGAGCGGGAGGGAACGCCGTGCACTCCTGCGCTGTGGCGAGGGGTTAACTGCGACCCTCGCCGGCCGTAAAGCCAAACCCTCGGCTGGCTCGCGTTACGACGGAGGTGTCCGCGCTGGCGGTAAGGTCCCGGCGCATTCCACCGTTCTTTACAAGAATATCCTGTCTTCCTCTCCCTCTCACGCCAGGCACGCAGACCTGGTCATCCCCTGCGCGGGATGACAAATTATGCGATTATTTACAGGGTTAATTAAGCAAACGACGGACCTCATTAAACCTTACGAACGGGCAGAGGCCCGTGGGAGCCCCCCCCTCCCCTCGCTGCAGGAATCAATCGGGACAATTGTGCGTTTCGGCGGGAAGCAATCACGTTCCCCCTCTCATTCACAGTCCCCGGCGTCAGACAGGGGTCAGGCCTCCACGCGGGACTGGAGCAGGGGCCTGAAAGCATTAGAAATTGATGTTATTCAATTACCTGTGGAAAAAAAACCCATTTATCGCGCAGGGAGAGAGAAAACGGATAGGGGCTTTAAAGAGAAAGGCAGCCGCATTTCCAGAAAACAAATGATTGTTTTGTGTTGTTTTTTTCCCCCCTCTGTGTGTGTTTAAGTCCAGGAGAGAGGGGAGTTTTAAAACCTCTGGCAGCAAGGTGGCTATGTAATGAGAGGTATCTGCCGTGAAGGGATTATAATGGAGGCTGTCGGTGAGACGCGCCAGAGGCACCAGGAGAGATGCAGAGAGGGGCTGATAGAGGAAAGCTTTTTCGGGAGACTTGTGAAACGAAGCGTGTCCACCCTCCACCCCCCCTAGGGCACTCGGCGTCTTCACACAGGAAATTCCTCAGGAATTTACCTGCCTGAAAAGCGAGATTACCTTTCCTCGGGGTAGTGCCCGCGTATTGACACAGCCGAGAAGCGCCGCTTTCTGAGTGATCTTTGTTGTTTCAGTGATCGAGCTTCTCTTGTAAAGTGTGCTCACTAACACGTTCGTACCCATACGCCTCTGGGTCCAAGTCAGTCCAAAGTTATTTGTGCTTCATTTTTTAGTTAAAGGACCATAACTCAACCACGCTTGACTGCAATTATAGAAGGAAGGTTCCTTCTTACTTGTGTGCGCCTGATGCCCATAGGTTAAAAAATGACATAGAACTGAAGCTATTACTCAGTGGCGGTTTGTCTGTACTCTTATTTTGATAAGATATTTAATATTACATACATTGTGTAAAAAAAAATGAAAAATGCATTTTCACAATGCATATCATATGGTGACCTTAGCATCATACCAGTATGCAGTACTGACCTCCGTTAGACTGCTGTGTTCCTGCTGTGTGGGGGAGAGCCCTGCTTGTTTGAATGGGGGCTGTGTAATGTAGTGTAATGTAATGTAATGCGATGCCTTTGTTGCTGACTCAGTGTTGGGAGCACAGGCCCGCTCGTCTCCTCTCCGCTCCCCTTCCAGCAGGCCTTGCTGTGAAGTCATTCCCTCGTTTTGCCCTCCATAATCGTTCTCCCAGCTGCCCTTGCAGTGCCTTTCCCCTCCAGCTTTCATTTCTCTGCCAGGAGGGGTTCCTGAAACAATCAAGGGTTGTCCCCCCCCCTCCCCCAAACCAACCCCAATCCCCCCCCCCCCCCCCCCTTCCCAAATCTCATCCGTCGGAGAGTCCCTGGGCTAAAGGCACGCCGCCTCCTTCCTGCCCGGCTCAGAGGGGGCTGTGCAGGTTGCGTAATCCCCCCCGAACCCCCCCCCCCCCTCCCCTCCTCCACCAGACACAGAGAAACATCTGGACCCAGAACAGAGAGTTCAGCGTGCGCCCCGAGGAGCTAAGGAACGGCATGTTTAGAGACGAACCGAGGCGGGGACCGCGCCGAAACCCCGGCCAAGTCCGAGCGACGCCAGGGGCTCCCCGCCGCACGCTGTTCGGGGGAGCTCCCCCGACCCCTTCTCCCTTTGTCCTCGCCCCCGCCCCCCTCCCCCTCCCTCTCTGTCCCTCCTCTCAAACCCCGCCTCAGACAGAAGGACACGGCTAGCCGTCGCGTGTGGACCCTGCCGCACACTCCCAGCTCAAACACAGCCACAGAGCTGCTTCCCACCAGTTATTTTACAGGCCTGCTGGATACGTAATTACACAAACGTGTCTCCCAGTTCAGGCTCTTCTCTAAACCAGTTAGCAACCAAACAGGCACTATTACCCGCCATGCTAAGTAAAGCATGAATTGAGCGCTGCAGACAACAGCAGAGCCTGTGTTCAATAGTCGATTTGAATTGTTTTGCTCTGAGTTTTTTATTTTCTTTTTACTTCTTTTTTTTAATGTTAATCGCGAGGTTTTGCCTCTCGCCTTAGTTAAAACACCGCGTGCGCGTTTGGTGCGTCCGGCCTGCGTCCTCCCCGACTCGCTCTCTCTCTTTATTGGCTCGTAAAGCAGATGAAAACAGAGGCCTTTGGTCAGCGCGTCCCGCGGAGCGCCAGGGGAGCGCCCACGCGCCCCCGCCGAGCCAAAAGATCCGGGTTTCACGGCGCACAGGGGAGCACAGCGTTATGTAATGGTGTGCTACAGCTGCACGCACGTGTGGGTATTTAGGCGCTCGGCTAAAAATAGACCCCAGCGCCGAAAACGGCTAGTTTTACCCTGCTGGATTTTAGGCACTTAACCCGGTGTTGTTCCAGTCTGTTTTCGGGCTGGACGTTGAACGTCTCCCCAGTTTTGTGCCGAGGCGGGGACTGTCAAACTTCGTTGTAGTAGGAGCCGTGGTTAACTAGAAAAGCATCTCGCCGAGCAAAAAACGTAGTAGAAGTATGATTTTTAAGTTACTGGGCAAATTACTGGAGGCTCCATGCCAACCACAAAAACCATCTTTTGGTATGGAAGAGGCTCAGCATTGCACTCATACTGCGCTGAGGGAACAAAGCTAGTTCATTTATAGCTTTATTAGTCCCAATACAGGAAAGAATTGAGTTCTGGCCTGTCGTATTTCTTTAGTGCACCGAAGCACTCTGTGACATTTTGGACGGCGTCCAAGTCTTCAAAGATTTTCCTCTTAAAGGCCAATTTATCCTTCCTGCTCAGCACTGCAGTCTTAAGGGAGTGTAACTTTTCCTCGTTATGTACAATATTTCTCTTGCTAATTAGGCTTCTGTGTTTATTTCAAACCAGAGTTGTCCAAATTATGTGGAGAGGGCTGTGCTGTTCATGAAGTGTGAAATGCATGTAGCGTTAAAGGTCGTCGTCAGTATTTCCCAGAAAAACTGAAACGCAGGGAAAGCATTTGGTTGGACATACAATGCTAAGCATTTATCAAGCATCCCAGATGGACTTTAAGGGCCGCAATAAATCTACTAGAACAGCTGTTGGAAATGAGCGCTTGCAGAGGGAAAAGTCTTTTCTTGAAAATTGTATTGCTTGTCAGGAGATTGAGGATGGCTGAGGGGGAGAATTCATGAGTGCAGCAGAAGGGTCATCTCTCAGCATTTCTCAGCTTCCAGTACAATAACCCGCGAAGGAGGTCAGCGCTGTACCGAGATCAGCCAGCAGATATCCAGCCACGGGATATGACCTGCGCGCCGTGACCTCGCAGAAATGCATTTGGACATTGGCAACAGCAGACCCTCGCAGCTGTTCCGCTGTGATTTCTCGAATTAACTAATTTCTCCTAGCTGCGGACGGGGGCTTTCTGTAAACGGGAGAGGAAATTTCTTTTCTTGCAGAAAAATAAACTGTTACTCCTGTGTTTTGGGGCATGTTTCTTCTCAGGGAGAAAACGGTGACCTGCGAGATCTGTAACCCATTGCGGCTTATGTAAGCGTAATGAAGAATCTTGTTCCCTCCACTGGGTCACTCTGAATAACAGGTTCCTCTTTTCAAGAAGGGGTTGACTGCTGCAGTATGAACAGGCCAGTGTTTGCTTGTAATGAATTAGAGAGAGGCGTACCATGAAGTGGTGGTGTTTGTATTGGTGTGTGAGAGTGTGTGTGCGTGCGCCCAGAGTTGGGAGAACAAGGGTTTGTGTGTGCGTGCGTGTATGCCTGCATGTGTATATGTGTGTGTATGTGTGCATGTGTGCACGTGTGCACGTGTATGGTGTATTTGTATGTATGTGTGTGCATGTGTGCCTGTGTGTGGCGTATTTGTATGTGTGTGCATGTGTGTATATACGTGTGAGAGCATGCGAGTGTGTGTGTGCGTGTGCGTGTGTGTGTGTGCACGCATGTTTGTGTGCGTGCACATGTTTGTGTGTGTGCGTGTGTGACAGAAACTACACTCCCCCAGCCCCCCAGCCTCCCGTCTCCAATTGAGTCCCCTCCACTGGTGGGTGACCTTGTGCCTGGTGAGCTACAGGAACCTGCTGGAGCGTTCCTCTGACCCACGCCGTGGAAACAGCCCTGCTGGGATGATGAACAGCGTAGTCTGGACACATTCGTCTTCCAGCCCGGCACTTCATCATGCAGTTAGACCTCACATACACCAGCAGCAGCAGCGGTCAGTGCCCTGTGCGGAGACACACAGGCCCATCACTGAAGCACTCACACACACGCACACACATACATACAGCTGCAGCCATGGGGCACGCATTCCTGTACTCTCAACAGCATTTTCATGCATGCAACCAGTGTTATATCTTCAGGAACACACTTCCTGTAACATAGTAACACACACAGACCTTTGTGCACACATTAGTGTACATTCACACTCATTCACACACATTGTGCAGACATTACAAGTGCATGTAATGTAATGTAATGCATTAACACAGTACTTAAACACACATGCACACACTCACATTAATACTCTAACATACACACACACACACACATACACACACACTCACACACTCAACATGAAGCCTCTTCTTACAGAGTGCATGCACACAATCACATCTCCAGTATCTTTCATGGGTGATTAGTCTCCCCAGCATTAACACACCCAGCACAGTTCACACGTTGATGTTCAGTCACCAGTGGTCACAGGCAAACACGTTCTCCCTCAGTGCAATTCACACATTAGTGTGCCCTCGCCAACACCCTCAAACACTCAAAACCAATGTGGTTCACACAGTAGTACACAAGGACCAATTGTAACAAACAAGCGCAGACCAACATCATTAGCAGATTATATGCACATAGCTTAACCTCACACTTGCCTACATTTGACCAGAGATGCACACTCAACAAAGCTAACATACAGGCAGATAGCGACATATTCTGTTTTTCTTCCCTCAACCGTTAGCAGATAGGATTTCATTTAAGCAGTCAGGTACGTTTCATTTCTGTTTTAATATCAGACAATGTACCTGCTAGTATTTTTCCACCCTTTTTAAGCAGTTAAGTGAGCCGGCAATGCGGTTCTCTTCTACAGCGAAGACCCAGGGAAACAATGTGTGTATGGAATGGAACCGACTGTGCAGCCAATCAGCTCTAGATGAAATGGTTTTTCAGGAGTTTTCAATTGTGAGATGCACAGCAGCCCTGGGGTTTGTAAATGGAGGAAAGTAACCTGAGAATGCTTGAAAGGGCCTTTGTGTACAGAGTCTCCAGCATAACTAATTAGAAAAATTACTGGTTGTTCTGTGTAGCAGAAGTGCTCTCTTTCTCTCTAACCTGTGTACTACTCTATACAGTCTCTTTAAAAAGCATGGGGCGGCTTGTAACCGAATGGTTGCCGGTTCAAATCCCCACTGGGGTGCTGCCGTTGTTCCCTTGGGAAAGGTACTTAACCCACAATAGCCTCAGTAAATGTCCAGCTGTATAAATGGATAGCATTGTGAAAAACTGTAACCAATGTAAGTCGCTCTGGATAATCTGCTAAAATGCCAATACTGTAGTAATGTAATAATTTCCATACAGCAAAGAACCACTCAGCACTCTAGCTGCACAGAGCATTGCAAGCCTTCTGATTCACACACAGCTCACAGCAGCATCTCCCTGGGAGACCGTACAGTAAACTGATGTGGATGAGATCTTTGTATTGATGTAAGAAAACATCTAAAATGCCCTTTAAAAGACTTCAAAAAAATTCCCCAAAACATATTTTATCACTATATAGATGATGTGCTGGTATTACACACAATAGAAGCATGAGGCTTTATGTACAGCCATTTCACTGATTTGAGCCAAACATACACAGTGTTTTGCCACAGAGAGGGAGGTCTTATGATTCAGTGGTCAATAATTGACATTGCAGTTAGCTCCTCCCGTTGTGGGGTCCATGAACCCTCACTCTGCCATCACATGCATTCTGCACTCAACTGGAAACATGGAACTGTTTTTCTGACTGAAGGATCCAGCTATTTAAGTCACTCATTACCCACCTTGTACACCTGACTTGCTCCCGAGCTGAATGCAAAACAAGAGAGATTGAATGGAAGTTAATTATTCTCCCCAGTGCCAAGAAGAAATTACCGTAATGCTATTTTCCATAATGGAGATGTAAGGATGTCATAAGAAAGGGGTACAGTGCTGTTGCTGGAGGGAGAGAGAGCTGATCTGTATGGCTGTTTAATGGAGAAGTGATGAGCTTCGATTAAATCACACCACACAGAATAAAAGCAGACACATCTGAGCGGCCTGAGGCCTCACAGGCCTTCCCAGAATTCCCTACACGGTGAGCGCAGAGCTTAGCATTGGAGAAGGCAGGAGTTACATGGTTGCCTGATTCTGGGAACTTCGGGCAAATTAAGGGGATTTGAAAGGGCAGTAGTGGAAGCACCCTGTGAAAAATATATGGACGTCAATTTGAGATGAGGGATTTTAATAAAGGTCAGATTGTGATGGGGGAGATGTTGGAAGTTTGTGCAAGAGTCAGATTAAGGGGCACTTCGGAGAAACGTTGTTGTGGAATTAAATCTCAAACATGTGGAAGCATTGGTAGGGCAAAAGAAGACACTGTAAGTACTCTAGGACTTTCCAGGCCCGGGAATCCAGGAAATCTGACTTGGTCTTTTCCAATGCAAGTGAATGCCACTAACAAAATATATTCTGCCTCATTGGCATTTGTGTAGTGTCCACTTGCAGTATGTAAATGTAGAATCTGACACTTTCTATGACTGATGGTGCATTGGTGTCTTTGGGGGACAGAGATGTTTCCTCTGTCTGTAGGAGATCTCACACTGTGTGTAAATGGCAGTATGACAGCAGCAAATGCCACTGCGATCGTTAGAGATGAACCGATACCTGGCAGGGTAGCACTGGGAGAAGCTCTTGCATTTTATGCAATGGAAGCTCAAGGCTAAAACCCCAAACGTGTTTTTTGCAGCAGAGCTTAAATTGTGCCGTCGTCATCACACACACAAGCGAGCTGAAGGCTCATTTCCAGAAGCTGCCTGGCCGCAGTGCCATTTTCACCCTCGTTAACGCTCTCACTCTGCTCTGTGCTTGTTTTTACACCACCACCACCCCACCCCCCCACATCTCTCCTCCATCGGTGCCAGCCGAGAACCTCTCTGCCCCCGAAAGCGGGTCAGTGCAGCCGCGGGCCGAAATCGGTTCAGTCAGCTGACACAATCGATCTGCGTCCCCCTCTCTCTCTCTCAGTGGCGCAGAGGCAGACCCGTTTCAGAGAGAGACGTCCCCGGGATCGCGACTCTGGGAGGACTCTTCCTCGCCTCTGCCTCGCAGAGCCCCGCAAACCTGACAGCCCGATGCGAGAGGCCAACCCCCCCCCTCACCGGCCCTCGCACCCCCTGCCGACACCCCTGTCCTCCCCGTTTCCGTGGCAATTAATTAGGAAAGCCCTGGCTCTTATCAGCACCATCCGGGCTGTAATGTGCTGCAGAACAGCACAGCACCTTAAAGGGAAGTGGTGTCCCTTTGCGACCGTGTGGAGTTTTCCCTTTTTATAGCCGCTTTAGCAATCTGCCCCTTTTCGCTGAAATCTGAACACCGGGATTTAAATAAGGATTTTATCTGCTTGCACTTTCCTGCTCTTATCAGTGTGACCCGAAACATTTTAAAAGCTGTTACATTTCTTACCAAATGAGCAACGCAAACTGATCGAGACGGCTCCTGCATTAATTTTGTGCAGTGAAGCATGGAGCATTTTTGTTAGGGAGTTGTGAACGCTGCTGTGTACTGGAAAGAGTTTCAACTTTTAGTCTTGCAATCAAACCTACTCCTGCAGAGGTCATGAGGGCCAACCCATATTCTCCCTTTCAGGAGGAGTAGTATATGTGACAATGTGAAAAATAAAAATCATATATTCCTCTCCCTTTTTATCCCAATTTGGAATGGCCAATTATATCATAAAGATGTTGCTCATCACCACACAGCCGCCCACTAACAATCTGGGAGAACGTAGGCGAACATGTGCTCTCCTCTGAAACATGTGAAGCCAGGCGAACTGCAGTCCCCATGCCAAGCTTGCACAGGTATGAGTCAGAGAAAGACACTTTACACACACCTTTGTACAGGCAAGCTGTGGGCCCCCAGCTGACAAGTGGCTGTCGCTGGTGTGTGATGAGACAGACAAACCCCTATCTGACCTATTCACTTAAATGCCAGAATGGGATATTGGTAGAATTAAGCCGTTCGACTGCTGCAAGCTCCTGTCGTTAGCTGATGACATGGTGGGGTCTGAACCCGGACCATAGTGCTCAGCTTGCACTCAAAGTGAACGCCTTGACCGCTGGGCTCATGGAACGTCATATTTTTATGTCAAATATATTGCATATCAGATATCATCATATATATAATATTTAACAAATACTGTTAAATAAATCATTGCAGTTAAATTGCAGTAGGCTACATGAAAGTAGCTGTAATTTGTATATATTGTAGTAGAAATGAATGTATTGTGGCATATATTATAATATGCACATTCATTATGATTCGGACATCCTATTTTACCGTGTATTGAAAAATATTAAAATGTAATTTTTTAAGGGTAGCCGGCCAGCGCCTGGTTGTATAATTAAGAAAAAGGCACTGTTTGGTGTCTGCAAGTCCTAACAATCCCCTCCAGCAAAAATATTTCATTTTCACACCTTGAAAATGGAGTTCACTGCCCACATGCACTCGGAATGAGACGGCCGAGCGCCTCACGACCACCACCCTGGACAAGATCGGACTTTCCAGGACACGTTTGGGTAGTCTCGCTGTCTAATGGAGAGCAGGAGGGATGAGCAGAAGAGAGGGAGTCCAGCGCGGAGCTGTTTACACTACGTCAGAGATTCTCAGGTCCTTAATCCGCCGGGCATCATCTCATTTCCTTTATTCAGTGTGTCTGTAAACATCATTATCTAAAGATACTTACAGGGGATCAAACCGTGGTAGACCCAGCATCTGCTGCCGCTTTAATATCTCTGCATGTTTACCGGAGGGCCATTCCAGCCCTGTGACGCTGGGCATTGTTGTGCAGGCTGCAGAGTGAAGGGAAACTCAGGGTTTGTGTGCTGTTGTCCGTTCATCTCACGGTGATGATTTACTTATACTACATGGGGGCATGGTGGCCCTTGTGATCGGTCTATGTGTTAGGGTGGGAATGGACTTTTAGAACCTGTTGTAAGAATTGGACAAACCAAGAACACAGCAGGTCAAAGCAAAGTGCTCAATATGTCCAACTAATTGCTATGCCTTTGTTCTATCTTCTTGCAGAATGACCAAATATGTCCTTAAAGTCATGCTTATATGTATGTTCGTATATACGTGTTTCATTACATTACATTCATTTAGCAGATGCTTTTATCCAGAGTGACCTCCACATAACAGTACGGAAGTATCCATTCCTGTATATATTTTCTATATATACATATACATATACATATACATATACATATACATATACATATATATTGTGGTTTTCTTGGTGTGAATGGCCCAAGAAGTTTCTCTCAGGCATGTATTTATCCGGGGGAGATTACACCGCAGTCAAGGTTGGGGGAAGGAGGTTTTCGCGTTTGGGAGAGCAGGTATCCGGCCTACATTCCACAAGGGGCCTCTCGACGCAGGTAGAGGAAGGTGAAATCGGTGAGAAAGCAGATGCTCGGTGCCGAGATAACCTTGAAAAGCCTTTTGCCTAATTAAAGCACCGTCCAGCCGGCCCAGAGGCAACACACAGCCTTAAAGTGGGTTCGTTCAAATCAGAGCAGTGGAGAATTGCTCTGGACCGCCTGCTCACCAGTGCCTTAGCATTTATTGGAACGCAGCGATAACCCAAACAAGGGCAAAACACTTCAACAACACGCGCTTTTGAAAACCTTGATCTGTTTAAACGGCCGCTATTCCCAAGCGGCACGAGTGTTTCTTAGTATGTTCAATTATACATGAGGCATTTTCCCTCTTGGTTAATACTTCCAGATTTCGCGTCAGGCGTCGTTAGGTCTAAACACTTTTACTGTGAAGCAGTAAAAAAACTTGAGCGGGGCAAACACCTACACTGAGCCGGTGCATGGGTGCAGCCACAATTTTAACATTCCTGAAGGCGCGTGCTGTCCCGTGGTGACCAGAGAAAACAGTGAAAGTTTTATATCCGAAACGCCGAAATGCTCGAGGATCTGTCCTGTGCTCTGCAGTGTGCTGCGGGACATTGAGGGTTAATGGATGTCTGCTACACAGCTTTGCTCTTTGCTCCGTCTCATGAATGTTTGATTAAACAGATTATTCGGTTGCTGTTACAACAGGCTGCGATACAGCAACTGGCGCTCTCCCCGGCGCTTAATAGGAGCAGCTCCTCGCGTGTCCCGCGACAGCGTTTGCAGCGTTGTGCTTGTCCGAAAGCACTGGATTTTAAGTCATTGCTGTCAGCCGGGCCCTGAGAGGACGCGAGGCAGCTGTCGGGATTACTGCGCCGTCGCGTTTAAAGCTGTGTTCCGAGGCTCGGGAAAAGCAGGCTGCCGCGAGTGAAGTTTGCAGTCAATGACATGCTCAGCGTGTCTGACTTAATAGGATAAAGACACCAGCGCGGAGCCTCCCACTTGACCCCACCAGCCCCTTGTGCAGACTTTCCCCCCCCAACCCCTGACAGCTTTCCCCAGAATGCCATGCTGGACAAATGGGGAGGCCCTCCCCCCCAGGGTCTCTCCTTTCAGGGGGCGGGGCTGGGCCCGGGATGGAGCATGCTCCTGCCGCCGGACACTGACCGGCATTGTTCAGCTGCCTGCTGCTGGAATCCGCCAGGCCACCGCTCCAAAGTGCCGGCCGACAGGGCGCTTAATTTAGACCAGATCGTGGAAAAACAAGCGTGGGGCGGAAGGGCCTCCCTCTCCGCGCTGGGCGTCACACCGATAGGCCCACAGGAAGAAGGTGTCCCCCCCCCCCCCCCCCCCCAACTGGACTGCAGAGTAGAAGTAGAGGGAGGAGTTCACTAGGGCCTCCCCTGACCCACATTACATTACATTGTTGTCATTTAGCAGAGGCTCTTATCCAGAGCAACTTACATCGGCTACAGTTTTTTTTTTTTTTTTTACAATGTTATACATTTATACAGCTGGATATTTACTGAGGCAATTGTGTGCTGCTCCTTAACCACTATGCTACTCTGCCGCCCCATTATATTGCATTGTTGTTGCCTAGCAGAGGGTCTTATCCAGAGCAATTTACACAGTTCACCTAATTCTAACACGATGCATGTAATACTGCACTAGGGCCTACCCGGGAGATAGCTCCGCACCCCACAGATCAAGCGTCCATCATTGTTGTGTCCTTGAGCAAGGCACCTGTCTCAAATAGCCACTAAAGGCAGCTGTAGCCGAGGGTAACGCGGGAAGCCGGGGGTAAGACACCTGTAAGGCTACCTGTGCTAAATAGATAGCTGTCACAAATAATTAGCTGTGGGGCGAAAACCGCCAGGTGGGGCGGGGAGGGTGAGCGGCGGTCAGTAGGCTGAGGCACTCGCCTGCCAGAGCCTCGTCTCATCATGGCCCGTTGCCAGGGATGCAGGGAAGCGGGGGGGGGGGTGTCATTATTGATACTCGGAAGTAATTATTTTGGTAGCCAGCAGAGCTGTGTGCGGAAAAGCTGGCTCTCGTGGTAGCCCAGCTGAATCGCTGATTCTCAGGACAGTGCAGGTGTCTCGTTTTGGTGGGGAGCACCTGTGTACCAGGTGGTGAGGGAAGCTTTTGTTGACACGGTTCGTTATGGGTTGTCCCCGCACCGATCTTTACTGTGTCCAGCGTTTGACTTCCTGCGTAATCGCACCCGTGCAAATTCTCGGCCTGGAAAGGTTATTTTAGCGGATCCATTGCAGCTTGTGTTTCTCCTGCGGAGACGTTTATTTGTCCTCGTACACCCGGCCTCCATGAAGGATTTCTTCTTTATTCCTGAAATATTAAACCCATCTGTTTGTGTACGCCTCCCCCAGGATCCCTCTCTGCACAGTCTTCTTATTGTGTCTTATATTTTCCCCTCATTAAAAAGGATGTAATGCAGTGAGGAGCTTTATTAGATTTAGTCTGGAGGCAGACAAACTAGCTCACATTAAACATGAGCCTCTCCGCTTGTAGCGAAAGGGAAGGGGGCGAGATTCGTTATACTGTGTAGGACTGTCCTGTGTTTTGGGAGTAATCAATGTTTGCCCATGCCTCTAAACAGGGTGTCAGCTTGTGATTGACGGCTCAGGAAGTAACCAGCTCTGATTGGCTGCTGCTCACTGAGAGGCAGGCTGATTGTTTTCCTATTATGGCATGTAATTGGTCAGGGAAACAAATCGGGCGCCCCAGAGAGAGAGAGAGAGAGATCCTCTGGGAGATGTTTCCCTCTAATGAATGATTTATGGGCCTGTGACATCACAACAGGCAGGGCGTGTGTCACTTTCTCTGTAAGAACCGCCTTTTTTTATTGGCAGACAGGAGGTGGTGGGTTCACAAGAGGATCGTAAGAAGAAAGCCTTCCTGCCATTTTTCTTCCCCCCCAGCTTTGGAAGCCACTCAAAAAATGAAAAATGCTTCTCTCGAAAAGAGCCGCTGCCGGTGTTTGAAGTGGGTTTTTTTTTTTTTGTTTAAACCAAACCTCGGAACAAATGTGGTTGGTGATGTTTGTTCGGTCCTCCTTTTGGAGAGCTAAACCCTGTACAGTGTATGCGCGCTACATGTAACTGCCCATACAGTCTGTGCCTGTAGACACCGCAAGGAAGGTCTCCACAGTCAGGTGTTAACAAAGCTGTCTTTTTAAGAAGCGTGTTAACTCGTGATGCTTTGATGTTATTGTGGAGCTGGAATGAACATGCGTCATAATTCGTGTGGCATCCGTAGCTGCACAGTAGTTATTCTCTTCATCTGTTCTCTCTGCTACATGCTACTTGTTTCAACTTTATATGTATACAGAGGGAGAGGCGCAGGTATTTTTACTGTCAAGACCGATTCTGAAGCCGGATTGAAACATGGATGTCTCTGTGTTATGCATTAGCTGGTCACAGGCCTAGCTCGCTGATTATGGACCCTCTGGATCTGTCTCAAGATCAAGATCATTATGCTGGAATATTTCTCATATGAAATGTATTGAGAACCATTGAAAGGTCTGGAATCAATCAACACTAACAATTAAGTGCAAATGTTGTTTTTTTTAAAATACAGTAATAGTTTTTGTAAGTGATTACTAAGCGCGCCAAAGTTTTGTTGATAAAATAAAGTAACACCTGCATTTGATTGCTGGCCTAAGTGAAGGTCAAATATTGATTGAATCCAGGCCTGAGTTTTTTTTTCATACAAAAACTTTTTGTGAATCAGTTGTAAAATGTCTGTTATCAAATCTACCGTAACAAATCTGACTGACAGAATTGTAAAAAAATGTAAGTAAAATTATATTCTGTATACGTGCATCAGATCTCCCACTTGAATTCTATCACATCAGGTTAAAAAATAACTGTTGAGATAATGTCTTCTTTATAGGCCACACTACAGAATACGAATGGAAAAACGCACTAAAGGATCTGGGTGGAGGTTTCCCTCCATCATTTCGCCACCACCAGCCCCCACCCCGTTCTTTAAAACTGTGGAATTTACATTCCAGTTGTTGCCCAACGTTTCTGGTCTATGCTAATTCCTCTTAATGAGGGTGTCTGCACACATGCTCTCCAGGAGACGGCAAACACACCACACCGTGCACGTCGCCACATTTTTTTTGGGGGGGAGGGAGGGGCCCTCGGACAGGGTTCGAGCAGCGAGCGGAGAGGAGAATCACTTACAGATGGAGAGCGAAGAGAGAGAGAGAGCGGCGCTGTACTGCGCTGTTCAGGCTCCGCCGCCGCATATATTTTTGTAATAATGAGCCATGTTGAGATCCTGTGGGCTGCTTCCACCCGATCCGGCTTTCTATTATTACCCTCCTCTTTCCAATAAGCCTCGTGAGTTATGGCTATCCCACAATGCATGGCGGTGGTGGTGCCCGGGACGGGCGCTGAGGTTGATTGTTGAGAACCGCCGCTGCCTCGTCCTCTCCCCGCGCTGCGGCAACCTTTAATGGAGGAGCCTCTGCCTGCTTTCCCTAATGGCCTCTGCGTTTTTTCTTTCTTTCTTTTTTTTTTTTTAAAAAAGATCTTTCTAAAAATACCCGGAGTATCGGGAGCAGGAAGGAAGCTGTTGAGTGGGGGGTGTGATCGAGGGAAACCGGGCCCGATGATGAATCTGTGCCGATGACCAGATGACCGGTGGCCCAGGCCACAGGAAGCTGGAGGAGAACCGGCTCAGAGGACAACCGCATCCAGAGAGATGTGTGTGTATATAGCGATGGGAGTGACCTGGGGGGCGGGGGTTCCTCTGTGAGGGAGTCCCAAAATACACAGATCTGTGTCCCAAATACATAGATGTTACCCCCTCACGTTTTTGTCCACCACCTGGTGATAGCAGTAGCTCCAGTAAGTACAGTCTGAGACACTAACTGTCAGTCTAGTCTTAAACATCCCAACACATAAAGGCTGAGTCTCTCTGGTAACTGTCAGGCTAATCTTTCACAGTTTGGGCTTTTTAAAATAGGTAGTGATTCTCTGGTCTGACAGTGTGCCTCCGCTCCCTTCACTCTCAGCCCAAGTCCTGCTCAGGGCTGCCACAGAATAGGAAAAGCACAAGAGCAGTGTTTGTGACTGTGACCTGTGTAGCCAACCTGAGAGGCCATGCTTTCACTGAGGGAGATCAGCGGCCGTTAAACCTGATGAATCAGTATCCACACTGAAACAACACAGTATTTCATTCATTTGCGTGATTTGCATGGCACACCATTAGCTTTGTTCCAGGAAGTAATTTACATCATCCACCAGCCTAAGGAAAACCCCTCCTCTGTAGTGTAACAATTGGTTAATTTAGAGAAAAGCACCTTCCCTTTGGATCTCTTGGTTTGCGGATGAAGGTTCTGTTTGATGTTGATTTAGCGCGAGTGCCTATCATAATCTGCTCGTGTTTGTGCCGAAACTATTGATTTTTTTTGTGTCATGTTTAGATAATCATTTGTCTTATCAGCACATTTCCTTGCTGTTGTTTATGAACATCGTGATGAGTTGTGATGAACATCAGACATGTATCTACCATTACATTACATTATTGGCATTTAGCAGATGCTCCAGAGCAGATGCTCCAGAGCGATGTACATAGAGTACAATTTTTACATGCTATCCATTTATTCAGCTGGATATTTACTGAGGCAATTCTGGGATAAGTACCTTGCCCAGGGCTACAGCAGCAGTGCTCCAGCAGGGAATCGAACCAGCAACCTTTTGGTTGCAAGCCCTGCTCCTTACCGCTATGCTCAACTGCCACCCCGCTAGAACAACTATCAGCTGCAGTTCTTCATTATTAGCTTCTGCTATGCATAGGCATACAAAATGGAAATCTGTCGCTATACTTACTGTATGCGCTTTTGTAAGTCGCTTTGGATAAAAGCGTCTGCTAAATAAATAAATGTAAATGGCAGGCTTGCTGGGTAATACCATCTAAGAGGTAATACTCAGTTGAATTCAAAATCAAACTTTAATGAAATAACATTTTTTTTTCTTGCTAATGCAAAAGAGTGGTATTTTACCTCTGCAGTGCTCTGTACCTATAATGTATGAGTGAAAACACTGGCACATGTCATTGAGCTGTAACTGCATACTCATTGAGCTGTAACGGCAAGGCTTTGATCCGAAGCGCTCGACTGGGCCGGAAGTCAGCAGCACTCGGCCGCGCGGAGTGCCCTTGTGCTCCATGCCAGGCGAGGCGAAGCACGCGGACACACAGTCTGTACTGCATTATGGGATCAATTTAAACACTGTTGAAATTCACACAGCCCTTGTTTAAACGGAGGTTTTTCACACGGGAGTCGCGCCCGGAGGAGCGGAGAGAATCTGTCAGGACTCAGCCGCCTGCCTTCTCTCCGTGCCGCGGTGTTTACAGTCAGCGTTCCGCAAACTTTGGATTAGCGCCGGGGTGAATGGCGGACCTCGGACACCCCGGGTCACTCAGGGCGAGGATACCCAGTACTGGCACCCCCCTGAGATCGAAATACCTCACAGCTGCCATTGCAGGGTGGAAATGGGACTGCTGCACCTTTCTGAAAACCTTTTTTTTTAGCTCCAGGTTCCTTGAACCTGCTTTCAGGCCAGGATTAAAAGGTGAGAAAGTGTAAACCCAGGGTAATAAAAACCCAGTGTCATTGGCTATGCTAAGTGTTTGTGTCTGCCTGTTGGGGGTTGTGGAGATGGTGTAGGGCTGGAGGTAAATGTGGAGCTACGGGGAGTGTAAGAGCCCAGGCTGCTCAGTTGCTGGGGGGGTGGGGGCAGGGAAAGACTGGGCCGGCTCTCTCACCCACGCCTCATTGGGACACAGGGAGAAAGAATCACTGCTCTAAACGGCGTCGTTAATAAATGATGATCAGAAAGCAGGCGTTAAATGGTTTCCACAAAGGGTCATGGGGGGGGGGAGGGGGGGTGCTGGGGAGAGAGGCGAGGGTGGGGTAGAGGGGGCAGGGAGGTCCAAGCAGGGTGGATGGGACAGGGCAAAAGGGAGGGGAACATGGTCAAAGAGGAGATTTGGGTAGGAGGCCCATGGGGGAGGGGGACATGATGCACCTCTCCAACGCAGAGAGGATGAGATCGCAGCAATGCGCGGTGCGGAACGATCCTCTGTCATGATCAAACGCAGCCGAGAGCCATACGGTCGCGTACAGAAAAAGCCATTATTTTCACAGCTCAGCTGTCACACACACACACACGCACATGCGCACACGCGCACACACGCACATATGCGCACACGCACATACACACACACACACACACACACATACACACATGCACACACGCACACACGCACACACGCACACATGCGCACACACACGAACACGCGCACACACGCACACACGCACACATGCACACACACGCGCACATGCACACATGCACACACACGTGCACGTACACACACACATACGCGTGCACACGCACATATGCGCACACGCACACACACACACACACACACACACACACACACATACACACATGCACACACGTGCACGCACGCATATATGCGCACGCGCGCACACGCACACAAACACACGCACACACACACACTGCCTCGCTTTGGTATCACCTGCACAATGCACGTGGCCAGGAGTCTGTATCGAGCGCGTGGATCAGTTATTAATAACCTTCATTTCCTCTTCCAAGTGAGAACAGCGTCAGATTGCGATAATCGCAAAATCATCTGTGTCTATATGAGGAAGATTTTAAATGCGGAGTCTTACCGATTTCATGACTACTGTTTATCAAATACTGTCAGCGTAGGCCTGAATAGTACAAGAGTCTGATTTACTCAGTGTCTTCAATGGATGGTGCAGAGATAAGTGCTGTTGTTGCAGTGGGATCTAATAGGCGCTGTTTGGAAACCAGAGACGCGGAGCAGTGCGGTGGAATTGCAGCCTCTGTGTGGCGTTTCGGAACAACGCCTGTATGTGTGTGTGTGTGCGTGTGTGTGTGTGTGTGTGTGTGTGTGTGTGTGTGTGTGTGTGCGTGTGTGTGTGTGTGTGTGTGTGTGTGTGTGCGTGCGTGTGTGTGTGCGTGTGTGTGTGTGTGTGTGTGTGTGTGCGTGTGTGTGTGTGTGTGTGCGTGCGCGCGTGTGTGGATTGGAGCAGCATCTGGCTTGTAGGCAGCTGTTGTAAAAGGCCCGGCTTGTTGAGTTGTTAAAAATGCATGTGTCAGTGCAGGGGAATGGCACTGAGGCCATCGGCTGCATTTTAAACGGTCACGTCTGCAGATGGAAACTGACAGCGAGAGAACGAGGTATACATGCTATCTCATGAAATCACAGGCTCGACAAATCTATTTTAATCTGCGTTTAAAATGCGCTGAGCATAGAGCAAAACAGACCCTTGCCGCTTTCATATTCATATAATTTTGTGCATATATTGTGGAATGCACTGTAAAATTATACTGTCAAATAAACTCAGCTATACATGTGCAGAATTGCATCTTTGAAAGTGGCAGTAGTGTTGCTGGAATTTTTATGGGTGTATTTATATAAAGGTATTTTCGCCCTTAACTTGCAGGTGAAAGGCACATGGGCTGAGAAATTACTCCCAAGTGGCTGCCTAATACGTGGTTGTTTTTGTGCCTGAAAAGTTAAATGCGTGGAGAGACTTCAGGCAGCTCTTATATTCAAAGGAAAAATCAGTTTTAGGAAAATGTTATTTAGAAGTGTATCATTTTGCTATCTCATGGCAACACACAAATTCCATCACCAGTCCAGATGAAATATGTCATTCAGCTGCTTGTTCTGAGTCAGTCACATTGCATAGTGGAAAGGAAAAAACAAGACTCTAATACATCCCACACAAATCGTGTCTGTGCAGAAATGCTTGACAACTATCCTCATTCTCTGTACAAATTGCTTTTTCCTAACACCAAACTTTCTGAAAACTGCTTCCGTCAGAGAAAGAGAGGAAGAGTGATGGAGAGAGGAGGGGAGAGAGAAATCGAGAGAGGTGGAGAGAGAAAGAGAGAGAGGAGGAAAAGAGATGGAGAAAGAAAGAGAAAGAGGCAGGGAGAAAAGGAAAGAGATGGAGAGAGAAAGGGAGAGGGAGGAAAAGAGATGGAAACAAAAGAAAAAGGCAAAGAGAGGAATAAAGAGATGGTGGGAGAAAGGAGGGGAAGAGGTAGAGAAAAAAATAGGTTGGGAGAGGGGGAGAGAGATAGAGGAAGAAAGAGAGAGATGGACTGAGAGTCAGGGATGATGCTGCTGAGAGATAGCAGTGAAACGGAAGCGACAGGCCTTCCTCTCCTCTCCCTCTCAGCTGTGATTCTCCATGCACAATATTCATTACAGCCAATGCTCCCTGCGATGCCAGTCCAGGAGCCATACCGACGCCCCCGAGACAGGAGTCACAGCAATGCACACAGCAATTTCAATTTTAATTGTTTGGATTTATCTTCCCCTCTCTGCGTGGTGCAGGGACGATGGCTCGGCTGATAACTCCCGGCCTCTGTTTGCGCAGAGCTGACAGTGTTTGATGTATTAGCAGCAGAAAGAGGAAGGGATTTTTTTAGGCAAATACACATCACACTCAGACACTTCTCATCAGTACAGGTATGTTTGCCCCCCGTGTGAAAGGATTCCAGGCCAATCAAGCACTCTATAACAAAGGATTGCACCGGAGAGCCAGTTAAGCAAACACTGCTAAGATCCAATTAATACATGGACTCTGGGACCCGTTTAATTATTGACGATACATCAAATTAATGTATTTGCATAGCTGTCAGGTTTATCCAGGCTGACTTACGCAGAGTACATTTCAGGATAAGTGCTTTGCGCAAGGGTATAACAGCAGTACCCACACAGCCTTTGACTTCCTTGCTGTATGTGTGGTTTTACAACCAGTGTGGCATGTCAGCACACACGCTTTTAAACTTGGGTTGAATGTATACTAAACTCTCACGCGCACACTGATCTGACTTGTTATCTAACGCTAAAGTGCAGCCAGTTGTCGTTTTGGTATTGTCACTTCAAGAAATCTCTTCTTGTCCTGAGCCCACTGTTTACAGTTATCAAAGCTTTATTTATTTAGCAAAGCAACCTTGACGCTCACTCAGTGCACAGTATTTCTTTGTTAAACTTAAGTCGGCAACACACTGTGTGATATCAAACGCTAAATGTGACATCACTACACTTGAGTGGCAGAAACAAAGTAGAAGCCTTGCATGAGAGAAAGGAATTCTGGGATATAACACCTGCTGCTTGCATGATTAAGGGGACATTGATTGTTGAGGCCTGATTGGCTCAGCCCTTATCCCATTGTCTCATGCCCCTGCTCTTGGGCAGAGTTTGCAGTGGTGGAGAGGACGACATCATAATGAAGGGAGAGGAACAAGATGAGCAAAACAGATCTCTTATCTGTCAATCAAAGTCACAGTAGCTGGTACTTCACTGGAGTTCAATCCATTTTTGTAAAATTTTCACAACTTTTCCAAGACACGCTGGAATTAATGGCAAATTGCAGACTCTGGTTTTGACCTACATCTCCCTCGCCACAGCCTTCTTGCCATTAAAGATTAAAAACCCTCAAGTTTTTAAGTATTCAAAATGCATGCGTGTGGCATCGACTTTGCTTCTCAAGTTAAGGGTACTGAGCTGATAAATGAAGAATCTCCTGCCTCCGGCTGAGCCTTGAGTTTTCTCTTGTCCCGAAAATGGCAGGGTTGGTGCCCACGGAGCACCGTAAGTACTCGGAATCGTGATGAGGCAGAACGCTTGTAACCCTGGCCGTGTCATTGAAATTGGGACCGGCCCTTCCGCCCTCTCGTTCAGGACACCAAGGACAGCTTTTCGCCTCAAACACACTAATCTGTTTTCACAGAGCTCAGCAATCGTTTTGTGGCTGGCTGGTTCCGTCTCTCTCAGAAAGTCTCTTGCATCGGTGACACGGAGAACACTACCAGCCAATCACACTTGGCATTGGCAGTGTACATCCCATAATAAATAAGGACAAAAGTAAAACAAATGGCATGTGCACATGTTAAAAGGTAACCAATCACCCTCATGAAGCCAAAATCAACTATTTAGACCAGGAAATGCTAACTGGAATATCCATATTGGAAGAGGCAGATTTCACTCTGTCAGCACTTTTTGATTGGTGTTCTCCTCCTCATCCTTCTCAGAATTCCCATTCAGTGCCACACTCATCAATAAAGCCGAAGGGGGTAATGGTATGAACAATGCCCTCCCTGGATTTTTCTTTTTTTTTTTTATTCTTTTTGAATACAATATGAGGGGTAATTGAACAGTACAAATGTACTTAATTAACTATTACAGTAAGCACTTAATTACCTGTTATTGTAATTGTAATGAACTGTGGCAGAAAGCCAAAATCTCAGACAAAAACGGGCTAATGCATCAATTAACTTCACCCCCTGCTTGTTAGGAGCAAGGGGAGAAAATAGAAACTGCATTAAATGATAGCAGTCTCACTGAATTCAGTATGAATGAGGCTTCATTTGAATTTTTAATATGCTAAAGGGAAGTGGGAAGACTTTCAGCAATGCTCGGCGGACGATTTTGAGTAAACATGAATTACTGAACATGATTTCAGCCGGGGCTGTGCAAGAGAATAGCGCTAAACTTTAATTAAAGTTTAACACTCCACAGAATGTAATCACGTATGTGGCTGGATGTACTGCAAGCAGCCAATTTTATGACCATACTACAGCACATATCTAACCATTATTACACCTTCTTTTAATATTGTTTCAGGATGAATGTGTAGCTGTGAAGCTACATTGACATGCATATCAGCAGGCCAGGCCTGGATCTTGTGATGGGTGTAACGGGCTGTTTCACTCATCGCCCCTGCTTATTTTTAGTCGAGAAAGAGAAACTCATGAACCACAGAATTGGTGGGGTCAGTGGATGTTGTTGGTGACGCACCGATTTGAACTAGTCATAATGTCATGCTGTGGAGCCTTTTATTGGTTCATAACAGCCAGCGATTGATGGCATACAGTCGGCGGTAGCCCTGTTACCCTGATATTCTGATTCTGTAGAATCGGAGCATGAGAAGTGCCATGTACGGATGTTGTCATTATTGAACATTTAGTAGTCTTTATTTGTTTAGCGCTGCGCATGGTTTTTGGCTAGTATGCTAAATTCAGGAACATTGCTGACAGAATTTTGTTAGTGCCATCTTACCTGTAACTTCTCTGCTTGTTGTTTGGGTCTGGTGCAGAGAAGTACTGTGGAGATTGCCCTCGGTCAGGCTGAGGTGCTCTTATGGAATAGTGTTCAGGGCTAAAATACACACCTATACACAAGTTTTTGCCAAATGAATAAATGTAAATGTAATATGACATGCATTTTAAGCTAATTGTAATGTTTCACCTGAAGAATTTCAGTTAAGGTTTTTAAATCGTTGCTACAGAAGAGTGATAACCGTGTTCGTCTATAATACATTTCTCCCCAGAGATATTTTTTCTTAAGTTAATCGTAATGACCATATCCTGATCTTATATTCACATTTATGTTGTAGTCAGTGTTGTTACCATTGCAGTAGATGAAGTGTTTTTGGTTTAATCTACAGTCAATTCAGACGAATTGCAGCTTTTTGTGGGTTCAAGGCTGTAGACTAGAGACTCTATTTCAGCCTCTCAAAGAACCCTGAGCAAAATATTTTTACTATTTAAAACAATTCTTCCACAAATAAACAACTGTTGCTGGCAAGAGGTTGGAATGATGCAACTGCTAATTCAACTACTTTGACTGAAGTGATTGGAGGAGCCTTACTTTATAATGTTATATATGACTGTGGCTCTCTGACTATACTATACTATACTTAACCTCGGCATACTACTGTTGTTACTTCTACGGGTTAATTATCAAATTCAGAGTTGATTCATGGCCATGGCCAAAGCAAGGCAGGTTGGTGAAAATCCTTGGAAGAGGTTGTTATTCACATTTCTTATGAGGCAGCATATTCTCATGATTATGAGGAAATGACTAAGAAAGACCAAACAAATACCCTTTCTCTGATCTCTTCACACAAGCACATGCACACATGCGCGCACACACACACACACTGTTTAGGGCGAATGAAAATATGGAAATTCTCGGCTGATATTCCCTGCAGGAAGTGTGGTGTTTCTCCATATCGGTACGGTGATGATTACTGATAAAAACAAAGGCGTCCACACAGAACAGCGCTGAACGGGCTCATATCAGCCGCTGAAATCACAGGTCGCTGCAGCGTTTGCACGCTCACCTTGGGCGGAAGGCCACACTAACGTGCGAAACACAAGGCCGATCAGCCTGGCCACTGTCTCTGGTCTGTGGTGAATGGGTCTGTGTTCACAGCATCGTCAGAAGTGATGTCTCAGCAGACAAACATCTCCCAGTTCTGTTTTGCTTCTTTTCACACTTAAATGACACATACAGCTGGTCTCTATAAAAATGTTAACCTTATTATTATTATTTTTTAATCTTTTTTAACCTAATTTACCTTACAGGTTTCAAGTACTTTGTTTTTCTTTACTAAAAAAACAGATATAAAGATTTTATGAACTCATATCTCTAGCAGCTACCTTTTTACTAGCTACAAGTTTTTTTCTTGTGAGGTACTCTCCCTCACTTGTAAGTCGCTCTGGATAAAAGTGTTTGCCAAATACAAATTGTAAATGTAATATGACATGCAGTTTAAGCTAATTGTAATGTTTTTGAAAGAGTCAAAAGCTATTTGAAAGTGAAACGTGGGGAGTGTGGTCCATTGGACATCGCACATCGCAGCGGTGGTGGCGGATACAGCGCTGATTTAGAAAATCGTGCTACTTCTGCTTCCCACCAAACGCTTCTCCGCAGGTTCTGTGCTCTCTCCTTTTAAGAAACTGAAAGGACGGGGCCTCTGTGTGCGTGTGTGCATACGATGGCCTGTTTAATAGGCTCTCGCGGGATGCGCCCCTCGCGGGCACACGTGTGGCGGTAATACGAGTCAGTTACAAAATGATTGAGTCCGAGGCTCTTCACAAGTGGGGTTTCCTCTTCAGGCTCAATTCGAGAGATTGCGAGCTGATATAGGAGTGCGCGCTTTTAAAGGAGGAGGGGGGTCTTTTTCTTCGCCTAACAAGGACTGTCATCTTCCAAACACTTAGCACCCCCCCCTCCCCTTCTCAATATTCATAACCTTTCATGAATATGCAGAAGGCGCAGGCGTTTGCTATAATTGCACAGCCGGGATCGCCCCTCGCTGCCCAGACAAAGAAATAAATACGTGATTACCGAACGCACTCCAGTTTTGACAGGCGACTGCCGCCTTAGCAATTAGCGAGCTCGTTTACGTCTGCCATTGATCAAATAATCACACCTTGCATCGTTATCATGTTACATGTAATGGAATGTGTGTGATGTTGGAGACAAAATAGTGTTACAGACCCCCCCCCCCCATACAGATTCTAGCGAGTATTGTGAGAGAGAATGCATTATACATGTACCTGTTCTGGAATAGCGGTGTCACAGTGTGCAAGCTAAGTTAAAAATAGAGGCATCACATTAGCTCCGTTCAGGGTACCCCCCTCTGAGACCAAAGACTCCCCCCCCCCATTTCCTCGCACGGCCCAGACCCCGAAGGCTCTCGTTTTTTTCCATGAAAGTGTGCCGAGTGCGGGAAGGCGGCGGCACCAGGAAATGGAATCTACGGGCCGAAATGACTTGAACCGCGTCTACAGCGTCAGAACTGAGCGGCGTGTGGAAACGCGATACGTCGACATGTTTCCGCCCTTCGTGGTTGTCTGCGCTTGGAGGCTTGGCCTGATTTTGTACCTGGTCTCTGGGGGGAAGATAAGTGATGACTCAAATGGAAAGCAGTGTATTGTGTAGCGAGGCAGGGAGTCTTCAGTGCTTGTCCCATCTAGAGTGCCGTTTTGTGTCCTGACCACGAGGGCCCCGTGGCCATTCGCTCCCATTGTTCTCCCGTCATCTTGTATCTCGCGTTTGCGCTGGTCCCTTTGAGTTGCGCTGGCAGCCAGGGGTGTGGTTTCGGTTCGGTTACCGAAGGTGAGCATCTCTGCGAAAATCTGTGTAGTTGAGGCACGCAAGGTCTGTAGGCCTGCTCTGAGCTCACAGTGGGGGTACAGGCCCCTGTGCCTGCTCTGAGCTTGCAGTCGGGTTACAGGCCCCTGTGCAGCCGCAAATGATCATTTCAGTGTTCTTTGTTAATGAGGTCTTAAGTCAATTAAAAGACAATACTGAGCCTCTCCTAATTTTACCTAATGGAAGCAGGTGATTAGTTAGAAGCATAAGATTAGTTAGAAATTCAAAGAGTACAGTGTCGGTCTGGGGCTTGGGGCCAGGCCAAGAGGCATTAATTGCAGCTGTAACGGGCAAAAAATGTAAATAAACTGCGTCTGCAGAGGCAAGGACAAGCGATTGGGTTTCCCCCGGTGTGGACCAAACCCCGTTGCGTTACCATGGCAATGAGCTTGCGAGGAGGGCGCCGTTTCAGATGACAAATTGCAGCGCATTACAGTCGCGTGACGTAGCGCCGTTAGACCTACTATTCATCATGTAGGTGTTGATGGTCCAATGACTAACCAGGACCTCCTCCCTCCCCACTCCCCCCTTCCCACTCCCTACTCCCCTACACAGGTGGAAGGAAATGACATCTTTCAAATGTAGTTCTTTTTTTTCCAGTGGGGGGGGGGGGGGGGGGGGAGTTAGAAGAGACCAGAAGTGTATGACTTCACCTCATGCTAGAATGAAAGAAAAATCATTGCTGTGGGCTTTAAAGGCGGTGCTTATGAATGGAGGAGGCTGGCACCGGAGCAGGGGAATTCCTGCCGGCTGGTGATATATCTCCCTGCACACACACAGGAGACTTTTCCCGTTCCCACCGGCGTCCTGGCGCTCCTGTGATGATGTCATCGTGCTGCAGGGAGGGGGAGGGACGCACAGGGTGTGTCTCCCGCTCCGCCTCGGTGCCATCTCTACCGCCTGACTCATCCTTCCCCTACATTACATTATATGCGTTTAGCAGACACCCTGATCCAGACCAACTTCCATCAGATGTCCAATAGAACATAAGTGTATCCCTTCAAATTTAAACGAGCAGCAGTGTCAGACCAGGCTAACAACACTCCCAGACCAGCGAGTGTGAGATTAACATTATTCAAGCCCTACCACAAGTTTACTTGTGCAATCTGACAAAAGCCAAGCATAATACGATATATTTATATAAAACTGAAAATGAGCAATTTTACAAATACATGTCTAATGCCTGTCAATACAATATTTGTTCCATATGTATCAAAATCTGTTGATTAATGCAACTTTCTTATTTGTCAATTTGATGTATGATTTGTTGGTGTATGTGTTGTTAAATGTTATGTACCTGTAAAATATTATGTACAAATGGCAGCAAAAGCAGACATGATTTGCAGTGCGCTCTTTGTGGTGCATTTTGACAGATGTGTCTTCTTTAGGGTTTGTATTCCCTATTTTACCACACATTGACATGCATAGCTTTTCCATATGTGTCCCTGCTGTCCGGGCTACGCCCCCTTCGGCTCAGCAGACCAAACCACACAAGAAGAGTCTGTGTCTGTGTGTCTGTGTGTCTGTGTCTGTTTCTGTGTGTGCATGAGTGTGTGTGTGTGTGTGTGTGTGTGTGTGTGTGTTTGTGTGTGTGTGTGTGTGTGTGTGTGTGTGTGCAGGGTTTTTCCACAGTTTATTTACCTTCCTCTGGCCAGCCGGAAGACTGCACTTGGCTGTGTGAAGTTTTTCTCCACCCGGTTTTGTAGCGTTTCGGCCTGTTCAGTCTGAACTGTGGAACGTGGCGATGCGCAGCGCGAATGCTGACCCACTTGTGAGGATGAGCAAGACAATCCCAGCTCCGTGCGCATGAGGCATTCTCTGTGGTGTCTCTGTGGTGCCAGGCTGCTCCCAACAAACAATGCCACATGCAAAGCCCCCTCAGATTCACTGAGGCATGTTATTCTCCAACAACGTGTCTGAAAGTTGGCCTGTGGGAAGGGAACTGTTTATTTACAACGGTTAACTAGGTCATTCCGTATAAAATCTGATATTAAAGCTGGCACGCAAGTAGCTGTCGTAAATCTAATGCTTTTATCATTTAATGCTTTTATCTGTAATAATTGCTTATCTATTGTTACCTATTACCTTTCCTATTACCGATTGTTCAAGTGCCTCTTTTTGGGGTATAATTTGTACTTGCCAGGATATCATACTTTTTATTGAAGGAATGATACAATACAAGTTAAATAATACAGTACACTTTCCTTCCTTTTTTGTTTCGGAACGAAATTCCCTTTCATACTTGTCTCCGTTTTAGAATATCATGACATGACTTAATCTTAAAACTGAAATTGATCTTAGTGAATATTTTCCTTTTTCAATATGAAAATTCAGAGCACTGAAGAAGAAGAAGGAAAAAAACATTCCCAGAAAGGCTAAATGTCAGAGAATGTATAGGAGCATGCAGCAGGCCTAAGTGCCACTAAGCATATGTCTGTGTCTTATAAGGACAGAAAGTTTCCACGCAAAACTCACAGCGATTTTACATTTCAGTAAACCATGCCCTGGAGGCAGCACTTGAAAACCACAGCTTTATCACAGAGTGTCTGAAGCTAAATTGTTTCTCTTCGGGGGGAAAGAGAAAGAGAGAGGGAAAATACATGGGAGAGTGTCAGGCTGTTTTTACAAGAAATGTCAGAGGACGGATCTATCCGCAGTGTAGCAACTACTTTTCGGCTGCTGGTAATATTTCCAGCCGGAGGGTGGGGGGACTGTGTGCTGGTGCTTTAGACTCATATGTGTCCCAGATTACACCCCCCCACCCCCCCCCACCCCTTTTGTTATATGCAGCTGCGCATTAAATTTATACAAGACACGTCCGAAAAGCGCATTCACTTGTTATCGTAATTTGTTATTTTAAAATTATGATGGAATGTCATGTCCCATAATATCAAAGAGATGGTTTGTTCAGCCGCCCCAGTGCTCTCTCGCCGCTTGTAAGGGAGTGTTTCAGTGGGCATACACGGGATTTTAAAAAAATGCTGTGAATGAATTGGCAGGCAGCTCTGTGTTGGAGAGAGCTTTGACTGTGTGGGTCAGGGTTGTGTCTGTCTGGAGGGACAGCCGTGTGAGCTGTGCATATGAGACCGAAGCTCGGTGTTCTGTATAGCAGCCTACTGCTGAAGTGGGTTAGGAAAACCCCTCGTTCCTGCTGAATGGCATTGCGTTCTCTCGGTAGCCCGCAGAACGGCTGATTGATGTTTTCCGTCACAATATTGCAGGTGGTGACATGGGATTTGATTGCGTTCAGATCAGGCTTGCTCCTCCCCGGCTTAAGTTTGATTTTTTTTTTTTTCTTAATTCAGCTGTGGCTGAGACTCAAAGCTTCCAGACCTCTGTGCAGGCTGGCTCTTTGCAGAAATTCCGTTAAACGTGTGGTCAGTGGAGTAGGATTCACAAAGACACTCTTTGATGCATCTCGCAGGCAAGCTCATTTCCCTCTGTGCATTTGCCCCTTTGGGGTGGCTGCCTCTGATTTTGATTGCTTTTGTCTGGAATGGGCCCCGCGAATGGCAGGAGTGAGCTGTGATCAGTGTTTGAAAGGGCAATTCCGAAAAATGGTCCGCATGGAGCAGAGTTAGCCAATTGGATTCAGTCCTACAACTGCTGTGCAGGATGTGGAAAAAGAAAAACCTTGAATTTTTTAACCAGCTCCCTCAATGCCCATTAACAGTTCTGTGTGTGTGTTGAAGGGCTGAACTCTGTCCTGAATGTGCCCCCAGCTCATCCTTTTCTCCTTCTCTCTCTCTCTCTCTTTCTCTCTTTCTCTCTTTCTTTCTCTCTCTCTCCCCACTGTGGTCGGGGGAGACCTGATCTCCCATTCGCTCGCCCTAAATCCTCTGTGCAGCTTGTTGATGAAGAGGAGGATAAATCAGGTGGATAGCTACAGAATGAAATCAATTTGCTCTCCCCTTATGCGTTATCCACTGGATCCTGTAACAATTCTTCATTTCTCCGGATCGTAAATCAAAAAGCGACGTGCCATAAGCTGCATTAACAGAACTAATAGCCTCCGACGGCTTAGATCTGGGTTTTTTCTTTTTTTTTTCATAAGGCTTTCTTTGGACCATTAGACTGGCGAGGCTCTGGGTTATTTCAGTGGCTTAAGCAAAGCGATTTTTTTACCATCTGCTTTGAAATTAATGGGCATGTTGAAAAAGTAGGCTAAATCCAGAGTGACAGCGTTTTTTTTTTTCTCTCTTTTTTTAAGACATGCTTAGAAGCTGGAGGTTGTGCCCCACTAAATACATGCTAAAGCGCAATGCGTTCTCTGGTCACGTGCTGCGGGTACGAGAGCACGGCTACAAGGAAAGCATACGACCCCACGTCTTGTGTAATGCACGCCTCATCTTACGGAGATACCCTTAAGAAGCTCTTCCTGCGAACACGCAACACTTTGATTCCTTAATGTTTCCCCGCGCCCCTTAAGAAATGCTGCAATCCCAGCATGCACGTCTCCTCACAGTCTCCTCTGTGATGGGGGAAATGAACGTTTGACTTGGCATAAACGGCGCAGATTAAAGTGGGCTCTCGGTGGAGGTGAGAGGGTGAATCGTAATTGGGCGCCGGAGTTGTAAAAAAGGTTGGGGGAAGAAACCCCCCCCCCCCCCCCCCCCCCGAGGCCCGGGTCTGGCTGTGAGTGTGCTTGGGCCTGCAGGCCTAAGCTGACTGAGCCTACGGCTGAGGGGGTGGTGCAGCTAATCAAAGCCCTGCGCTTTGACTCGGCTGCAAGGGCAGCTCTGTGAGGCGGCCGGATCCTTCGGAGGGATCAGAGGCGAGGGGTTCCTTTTGATCGCGGCTCCCACTCCTCATATCCACTGCTCAGAGCTCTGTGGCGCAGAGAGCCGAGCCCGTCTATCTCTCTCTTAACAGGGAAGCCGGCTCTCTGCTAAAGAGGGATGACATGGATGTGCAAAAGCAAATTCAATTTGCCTGAAGTGGGAGGAGAGGAGCACGGGGGAGAGGAGTGGGGAGCTTAGGGGCAGATTAGAGGAGTTTGCTTTCCTAATGTGAGCGGGTACACGCTTCGCTTTGACGAGAGGGGTCCAAACGACACGGCTGCCGCCTCACCCCGTAAAGCCCGCTTTTGTTTTAACCGTGATTAATCCCCTAAAGCGTTTCTACGGCTCTCAGGTGAGATTTACGCCGGAGCGTTAACACGCTAAAGCGCTGTTAGGATTTTCCACTGTGAGGGTGTACGCTGAAAGTGTGTTTTTTTTTCCAGGAACACGGTTTCAGTGTCGTATCCAGCAGCGTTGGGTGTAACACGCCCACCTTTAACTTCGACTTTGCAGTGATTGACGTTGATAATACCTTCAAGTGTTCCACTAATTAGCTATATTAAACACCACTTTAGCTGCTTATCTCGGTAGGATCGAGATCCAAAAATTCTACCCCATAATATGAAATTGTAGCTGTAATCTATGTTGAAGAGCTCTTAAGATTCCTAGTAGTCACTTGATGATAGTGTACAGTTTTTAGTGTTTTTCTTTTGATCATCCAAGTTCATTTTTGCAGTACTCTGTTCACTCATGATGAAACGTTCGCCAGTATGTATCAAATCGGTTGCATGCCATTGAGACCCAGTGTTTATGCATTGCTTTATGTCATGGCACTATATACAGAAACGGAACCAAGGCTAACTGTTTTGGGGGCTGTTTGGGGGATAAGCAGCCAGTAGCACACTGCATCAATCAATTTCCCATTGCTTCCATTTTCCCAGGATTCTTTTCACCCTGTAGTTTAATCTACTCTGATTATCTCTAATCAGGCATTACATCATATAAAGCATGTAAACATAGCCTTTTGTTTGTTGTTTTTATTGAATTGATATTAGCATCCCTCGGGGCCCTGTGAAGTACTCAGCAGACCAAGGTAATTGTTATTATGTTATATTATTGAGTACTGTTATCATGTAAGTGCTTCGCATCTGCAATGCCAGAACATATTTTATACATATAACATATGTAATTACATAAATATATTTTGGAAATAGTTTGAACTGGAGTGCAGATAGAAGACTTGAGGTTAACATCAGGGTTAGCAGTAGGACTAAGATGCATACCCATGTTCCACATTAACATACGTGCAACAAGATGACAGTAATTACACAGTAGTTACACAGTCCTAACAATCTAATTATCCAGATAAATTGATTAATTGATATAAAGCGTTACCAGCTTGTCTAGCACAGTTATTTGGAGTGATGGGATCACCGCGTTTGAATGTGATAAGAGTCGCCGTGCCGGCTGTGAACGAGGTGGGTAATTAGCAGGCTGTTCTCCCCTGTAATTCCCACAGACTGGCGGTAAATCAGCTGGGAGGAACAGCTGCAGGTGTGCGCTGCGAAATGCATCAGCGTCCCTTCCAGCCTCACGGTTGCTCTGCGAAAGGGAGCATTTTCCCAGCGGCGTCCGCAGGGCTTTGTCTCTCACGGTCTGGCCGAGGTGACCTCTGACCTCTCCCGCCGCCGTCTGGGGTGCTGTCATTTCGGGGCCGCTGCTCTTTTAGGGCTTTGCTCTTTCGGGGCGCTGCTCTTTCAGGGCACTGCTGCCTCAGGGCGCTGCTGTTTTGGGGTGCTGCTATTTCGGGCCCTTTGCCGTGGGGGGTGGGGGGGTGTTATTGATTTCCTCAGCATTCCAGGTGCGTCCGCGAGATGGATGTGGCGTTCCGGCCTCCCCGCCCGCCCGTCGTAAATCACCTGCCCATTGATCCGCTCTGTCTCTGAGCTCGCGCTCTACCACCCCCCCAGCCCTCTTCCCGAGAGGCATCCCACCCTTCAATGGCCCAAAAACACACGCAGGGTCACTCTGTCTCGCCCGGTGATGGTAAATCTTTCCTCCGGTCGTCTGCGGACAGACATAAACACTCATGACCTCACATGGCAATTGCCCGTGTTATGTGAGTGTCTGTCTAGATGAAGTGTGCAGTTCACTTGAGGACCTCTGTGTTTGAAATGTAATCTGTTCGAAAACAATTACATCTAGAGTTAGTCTTTCTACCCAGAAAATATTGAGCAGTACGCTTGTTAATCTGGTGCAAAGACTCACCGTGGGGTGAATTTCCTGCTGCTGTGAACGTCAAGTACCAAGTGTATGTGTACACAGGTCATGGCTGAATACATACTTTAAAACACTGCCTGAAGTGGTATTGGAGTTGGTGCGTTTTGTGGGTACTGGGGAGGTGCTTATGAAGTGCTGTGTATCCCCGGTGTGTGTACTCAGTTTGACATTTCCAGGTAAAAATTAATCCAGGGCAGGCTGGTTAGGCCAATGCCACCGGGCTCCTTCAGCATGAAGGAGACAGGAAAATGGTGGCGGCAAGCGCAGCTAAGTGCACAGCCCTACATGCAGGCTTCTATTGCTCCAAACAGGCCTGGTCACGTCAGCTTGAATCCTGCCTCTGTCAAAAGGAAATTCATCAAAAATTCTCTGCATACTTTTCTAGTTTTTTTTTTTTTTTTTTTTTTTGCATTTTGTTTTGTTCTTTTTTTGCCATTTGTGACCTCACAAAGAAACCTTATCAATTATTACAGCGGGAGAAGGCTGTGGGTTTGGGGTCGGCGGAAATGGCTGGTCTCCGGTCAGGTAGAACCGAAAGCGGAATAGCGATGAATAATGAAAGCGCTTTTTTCCTTTGTTTTAAGCCTCTCTCCATTGTCCGTCCCCTGGGTGCGAGCGCGCTTCAGAAGAGGAAGCCGCAGCCTGAGGCGGTACCAGGCCTGCGCTCACCAGAGACCACAGTGAACACGCTAGCACTCACTGCAGGGGGCTGCCGTATCACTGCCCGGCGATTCGCCTGATATGATATCGCAGCTCCAAGGACAGCGTCCTGTGAGTGGCGGTCATGTCGGGGGGGCGGGGGGAAGGGGCGAGAGTGCTCGGTCACGCTGCCAGTTTGTGTCGAGCCGGGCCGGTTCTGAGAAAGCTGCTTGATCCCGAAAGAAGAGCTCAGTTCATTACTCTCGAAAGCAAGGCCTTTTGTTGCCGGCAGAGGCTTCCTTCTGGTTCACGAGTCAGGAGTACCTTAAAGAAATCTCTCTTTCTTTTTCTGCTGCGGTGCCTCTCATCTCTCAAAAAGCTTGTTTTTCACTCCGGTAGGAGTTCCTTTCAGCAAACGACACTTCGCTATTGACCGAGTTACAAATAATTTAAGTTCAGGGGTGGGGGGGGGTGCGGGCAGGTGTGGTGGGGGGGAGCAGGGACGGGAGAATAATGACTCACTGTAGAGCGCCGGACTCTTATCTCAAGTCTGAACTCACGGCAATTTATGGAGTCACCCCCCCTCAGACATATTTATGCGCTATATGATCAAAGGTGGAGGCAGTAGTGGTGCCAGACAGTCAGTAACCTTTGGATTTTGAAAGCCCTCATGCAGTACGTCGCATGCCGTGAAGTGAGGTTTTGTAATAACTTATCGCATTCTGCAGACAGTGGAACTTCAGATACGCCACAACTGTCTGCGTCTGGCAGAGTTTCTGACAAGCGCAAAGGTCTCAGATTTGGGTGTTGAATGTAAATCCCGGCAGACACATACGGCTATACTCAATTTAGCCCCGTGAGGGTGTCTGCAGTAAATTAAGCATTTGGAGATTAACATTTGTGTGTCATGGTGAATTATTCAGCAGACGCCTGTTTGCCTTCCTAACTGCTCGGAGTGGCTCTTTCTCTGTAGGAGATCCAGCATCTGCATGACTCTAGAGACATTCAAAGACTCAGCACTTCTGAGACGAGCAGCTTGTCAGGTTTATGGTGCCTGCAAAGCGCATTGATGCCTACAGTGATTGGCAGGCTTCCAGGGTTTGATCAGGGCTCCGTCCAGGGCTGCGGGCTTGGCACTGGGCCTCCCGCAGGGCGTTCCTATGGGAGTCAGTGGGTAACAGTGCGCTGACCCGACGCTGTGGGGGTGATGTCATCCCCTCCGCTGTGACTCGCGCCCGAAGCAGACGCGGGGAGACGTTTCACCGCCGGTCTCTCAGCTGTGTCATCGCCTGGCAACGCTTCGCTTCAGTGTTCCCCAGCCGCATACAGACTACACAACCGCAGACTCTGACATCGTCACCCCCGCCCTTTCTTTGTGTGCGGCAGGACGGTGTCCGTGTGGTTTGCTGGGGGGATGAGTGTACGCTCCCAGTCATCCCACCTGCAGGGCGGGCGTCCTGTCTCTATGAAGGTGAAGAGTGAGTCAGGGCTGGAGCCCACCCATAGGCTCCCACCAACATGACTGTGGGATTGACTGACTGACTGATGGACTGGCTGACTGACTGACTGACTGACTGACTGACAGACTGATGGACTGGCTGACTGACTGAC
Organism: Megalops cyprinoides; assembly: GCF_013368585.1. Taxonomy (NCBI): domain Eukaryota; kingdom Metazoa; phylum Chordata; class Actinopteri; order Elopiformes; family Megalopidae; genus Megalops; species Megalops cyprinoides. The sequence goes on along the minus strand of NC_050587.1, from coordinate 35,204,248 downwards.
TGGCTGACTGACTGATGGACTGAATGACTGACTGACTGACTGACTTATGGACTGAATGACTGACTGACTGTCTGACTGGTTGATGGACTGGCTGACTGACTGACTGACAGACTGATGGACTGGCTGACTGACTGATGGACTGGCTGACTGACTGACTGGCTGACTGACTGATGGACTGGCTGACTGACTGACAGACTGATGGACTGGCTGACTGACTGACTGACTGAGTAATGGACTGACTGACTGACTGATGGACTGACAGAGTGATGGAGTGAGTGACTGGCTGATGGACTGACTGACTGATTCTGGGACTGGCTGACTGATGGACTTACTTACTTAGTAATGGACTGGCTGACAGTGGGGCTTGGCGGTGCGGATCTGGCTCCGGAGGGGCCGTCTCCCTGGGCACTCCCCGCGTTTTCATCATCCTCAGACACGGCGGTGGCCCCCGAAGGCCAGACTTCACCTCCTCTCATCCTTTTCATATCCCGCTCCGTCTGGCTGACACCAAAGAGCCGTGCAGAGGCAGAGGAAGAAACGAGGCTTGTTTTCCACCCCTCCCCACCCCCCTAGCCCCCCCACACACGTCCCTTTCATTTTTGCCAGTCAGGTTTATTACGGAACTTTCATTCTGGTTTAATTTGTACCCCCCATTAAAATCGGCGGGGTGCCACGGAGACGGGGCCCGGCTACCTCCGGAGTGGAGGCTAATGCATTATTCCCTGTGTGACGGTGAGAGAGTCGGGGAAGCCCTGTCAAAAAGCTGACAGCTCTTTGTTGCCCCAGCTCTGAGTCGCATCGTTTGCTCGTGCCGCCCCCCCCCCCCCGCCCCCTGATCCTCTCCCTCCCGGGTTATTTACATGTGAGGGGAGCCGGGTCGGAGCTCTCATCAAGGCGACAGATTTTCGGGAAAGCGTCGGAGGGATCCTAACAAAGACGCCTCCGAGCTGTGGCTCGTGTTGCATCTTGCTGAGCAATCCTCGCTGTCTTTTGTGTTGCACGGATACAAACAGTGCCGCATAAAATCACAGCTCATCTTCCCTCTCCCCTTTGCCCTCCATGTAGTTTTTGTTGCAAGGGAATTCGCAATCCTCGCTAAAAAGGTAGCACGTGTTAAAAAAAATATAGAATCACACGGTTAAGGGATACATTTTTAAAGGTATGAAAATATACCGCATACATTACAACGCAGGCTGTGTTCATTACTGCCACATCCATGCAATTACATTATTGTCATTTAGGAAATGCCAGAGTCGCTTACAAAGTGCTTTTAATGAAGTGGCATGAAACAGGACAGCACTAATCATATATTAACAAGCCTCATTGCCAAACATAGTGCGAAGGTGCACAAAGGTGTGCCTAGGTTGGCATGTAAGTGAAATATACAGTACACAGCAGATGAACCATACCATTTCAAAGACAATACTAACACATACCCTGAAGTGCATTTCCACATATATAATTACGCATAAGGCAATGAAAGATCACAGTTATATACTGTAGTGGGGGCTGTGGTGTAGCCTGAAGCCTCATTTTATGCAAATATATATGGAGTACATTATCAAACTACAGCTGTTGTAAAAGATGTTTTAAAATAAGTCCCTATTTTCAGTGGAAATGATTGATAGTACAATGCATACAAACATATGTTAAAAAATATCAAGGAACCCTCCTTATATTATATGCTTCTATATACTATATTATATATCATACTTCTTAAATTTTGGCCGTCATATTTTGTCATATATTGCCAGGAATTCCTTTAACCTGGAGTTAAAAATACGTTCACTCTTGGTGAATTTCTACAAACAGTAAAATCGCAAATTAAAGCCCAATCAGACAACAACAGGGAGGCCCATCTATTATTGAGCACCGCTGAAAGTAGAAGCCTGGACACCGGGGCGGCCCTTGCAGAAAGTTTGTTGTTCACGGTCAGTGGTTTTCAAGCTGAGCGGGCTGAACTTTTCACTCCGGGAGCCGTGCTCGGAGAGCAGTGCTCGAGAGGAGCACCTGTGGGAACACAGGTGAGTCAGGGTGCGGGCTTTCCCGCCCAGCAGTGCTGAGTAATGAAGGTGCACTGGAGAGGTAGGGTCAGAGGGCAAAACCCCATATAGAAGTGACCGCAGGAATCCGCTGCATTGCATTTTTAAAAGAGACAATTCAATACAAACGTATGTTTGTGCTGCTTACGTTTATTGATCCTGTCGGTTAGGATCAAAGGTTTTCTTGATATTACCCCAGCCTGATGATGGTGGGTTTTGAGATCTCCCAAGCTGATCGATACTTTTTTTTTTTTCGAAATTTTTATTACGGAACTGAGTAATAGCAGACTGCATAATCTCTGACTGTGTGTGTCAGCCGCTGTAAGAGGCAGGACAGATTGTAGCAATTCACTGTAACAAACACTCTGGTCCAATCAAGGTAACGTTCCATTACAAAGCCATTGCTACTGAATGAAACCATCTGCTGTTGAACACAGGCCATCAGACAGCAGTGCATTATGGGAGCGTAGAGGAGCAGCGTACTGTTTTTTTTTTTTTTTCCTTTTTTGAGCTGTCCTTCATCCAGAAAATGGGTCTTGTGAATGTCGTCCCAGTACGGGAATGACACCTCATGGGAATTGCGAAAATGAGAGCAAGGTGCATCTCCAGAAGCAGCTGTGCATTAAATGATTCCTCATTGGTTAAACGGACTTTCAACACACAATAAATAAAAGCTTCCAAAATTGACAGACAAGCGCCACCACGGCAGTTTTGGACCGGATGTGCAAGAGGCCACATAAGAATCCTGTGCACATTTTTTATTTTTATTTTTATTGCATGAGAATTAGGTCCCTAAAAATCTGACCTGGTGTGTGAGGGCCTTAGAGAGGCACCAACACACCTCTGTGGTGGATGTGGGCTGAAATAATTCAAAACTCTCACCCACCAGCTGATCAGACATGAGGTATATGGAACAATCAACGATCGTTTCATTTCTCAGGGAGTGGGCATTGATTGGAGACTCAATCTGCTGTCACAGGTTAGATTTAATCACACGTCCGGCCTTTCTGTGCTAGGGAAAGCATGGAAAGACATGTCTGCTTTCAGACTTGGCCATTGGTCAGCTCATGAGAGGCATCAAACGAAGGGGAAGACAGTGAAGCCTACTTCCCCCAGGTAGACTCAATCAAGAGAGGCTCATATGATGTTATATTACTGCCATGAAACACGTGTCACTTTGGGTCCTAGAGCAGTAACGTCACCCACTCACCCTAAACAGGAAATGACTGGATGTATTGGGGTATCAAACATCTGATTGCTGATACAATGCAATACAACATGGGTGGCAATCATGTCTCATGATCATTTTGTTCTGTTGTCACTGCCACCACCCCCCACCCCCCCATCATGTTCCACACCATTGACTTCCCATCTACATCAAATGCATGCAGTGTAAAACAAGGTCTTTCAGAATCCCTAAAAGAGAAATCCACTCCGATTCACACTCGTCCGAGATCAGTGCACCTCCTGCCTCTCCACACTTCTCCCCGTGCCTCCCTCGGCTTATGAACAGAGATTTATTTCTGAGCGGGAGTATGCTAATAAGTAACAATAAGACATTTGCCTGGTATCTGCTGCCTAGCTAATGTAATCTTCTCGGAGAGAGACGCCTCACGGTGGCTGATACGCCAAGTGAATGTGCCGAGGAGTCCTCCAGGGACAGGCCTTGTATGTTTTTCAATTACTGAAGTGGGTAGATGGATGGTCTTGTGTTCCTGGGCGGTGTGGTGTTTCTTTTTTTTTGGGCGGGGGGGGCATGGTAGATGGCATAGGCAGGCTGCAGGCGTGCGGCGAAGACTTATCAGGATGGCAAGACCCCTCCTCCCTTCAGTAGCCCGGGAATGAAACGGTCGTGTAATATCAGCCGTTTAATCACTGGTGCAGAGCGCCGGAAATGAACGGGCCTGTCAATCAGCTCCAGGAAATGAAACATTTGCAAAAATCAGTTTCCATGCGATGTTGCTTATTAAACCGGGTGTGGAGTGGTTTCAGATGCTACCGCTTTTCACTTTGAACACGTGTCGCTTACTCTTTCAGACAGTCAGCAGTATGCCGTCCTTGCAGACATGGTAATGCTGTCAGTGGAACAGTAAGGGTTGGACCTCTGAAAATGGGAGCAGTTTAACCAGCAGTCGTGTTTAAATTTGTATTTAAAATCAGAGGTCGAGATCAATCTGAAGTCTTCTGGAAAAAGTATTTGTAAACGAATGCATCCTGTTTGCTGTACCTTGTCAGCGCAGGTGTAGGAAAGCTGTTAGTGCTGTTGGTGCTGTTCATTGAGCCAGAGGGTTACAGCACCTTGACCTTCGTGTTCATATACAATCACCCAGGCTGATTATGATCCAGTATGTTGTTTTTTTTCTGTCTCATGTTAGCCTGTTATAATGTTATTTCCTCATGTTTCTTATTCTCGTTGGATGGATACACTTCTGTTCTCTTGCGATGGAAGTCGCTCTGGGTAAGACCACCAGCTGCATGCTGAATGCATGTAACGTAATGCAACTTTGTTTTTTTTGTTTTGTGTTTCAGTTTCTTTGCCTGAAAAACATCCGGACGTTCCTCAAAGTGTGCCACGACAAGTTCGGACTGCGGAACAGCGAGCTGTTTGATCCCTTCGACCTCTTCGACGTCCGGGACTTCGGGAAGGTGAGCAGCGAGGGCTTCCTAATGGTCACTTGGCGTTCCTTATTTATATGGCAAGTAGGCAGCTGTTGCTCTGAATCGTCAGCTGTGAAGCACAACATCGGCCGTTTCCCCACACCAGATACCTGCTCTTATGGGGACAAAGGGAGGGGTACAGTGCACGTATACTTCGTGACGATCTTGATTGTAAAAATGCGCTATAGAAAATAAAATTAGATTGAGCGATCGATATATACACCATAAATTTGAGAATATCTCATTACTTCCTGATTCATGCAGGTTGAAAATAATAATGATGAGTCACATTTGAGTTGCAATAACACCCTTCATCTCCAGGACATCTCTGTCTGTCTCAGACTCTCTCTCCATTAGGCAGACAGACTGAGATAGGGATACAGACAGATGGAGAGAGATATAGAGATATCAGATAGACAGATAGTGTGCTCTGGTCGTGCCAATGTACATATCATATGAGGAGCGGCACTCACCTGCCAAAGGGCTTTGGAAATGAGTCAGAACTGCCGTCTCACATTAATGGGTCTGAGCTCACGGCAGGTTCAGATAAAAGGCGATATCAGCCAATCGTAATTTGCGTCTGCAGTCTGGGGTGAACGCTTCAACTTTTGCTGTCAAGGCTGAGTTGACCGGCATAATGGTCCCTTATTTCATTATCGCATGAAAATTTCGCAAAGTTGTGAAAGAGCAATTTGGAGCCAGAGGCGCGGGTGGCTGGCCTTGGTGCGGATTTTGCTGCTGAAGAGCATCGTGGGAGCGGTTGATTGGTGCAAATGTGCTGCTCCCTGCAGCCCGTCCCCGCTGTGAATGGGAGTGTGGTTATCACGCCCCCGGGTCAGCAGTGAGGGTGAGGGCGATTTGGATTGCTGGCGTGTCTGCACACCAGTTTACACAGCAGAGGGGAGAGGGAGGGGGCTCCTAATCCGGTCACTGCCCCTCTGTCTGGTCTGCTCGCATGCTGTAAATGTGTCAGGAATCATCCCTCCTTTTGGGGGAATATTTTCCTGACACATTTGGCTCTGCTTCGCCACAGTGGCTGCGCGTCTCTTCCTGAGTGACGGCCACAGCGGGGCTGATTGTGACCTCACAGCATTTGGGAGATTTTCTGTGTATTGAGCAGATTGTCAGCTTTGTGTGCTTCACATGGAAAGCGTCTCTGTCTCTGCCATTGTAAATGATAAAAATGTTATCTGTCTACTCATTCGCCATGAGTGTTCTTCAAAGGGCATAGTCTAATACAGAGTGTCTCTAGTCTGCATAGGAACATTGGAGGAACCAGAACCCCTTGTTACCATCCAGAATCTGTTAGATGGAGATGGAGGAAACACAGGAGTTGAATATCTGGGTAATGCAATATCTGTGTTTGGAATTTCTCCCAGGGCAAGGGGGCGGGGCTTGGGGGTTGTACCAAGATAATGGGTGCGACTATAATATAACATTAATGGGGACTTGGAAAAAAAAGCAGTGGTCACAAGTCTATAAATGGGTATATAACAAGGTACAAGCTTATTGAAATCAAAGTTTAATCTCATGCATTTATTCAGGTCCGGAAGGGAAAGATGCAGCCTGGTGGGTTTGGTAAGATGAGGCAGAGGACGGCTTCTGAGAGTCAATGAGCTCAGGGGAAATGCTATTAACATCCCAGGCTTTTTGAATCCATCACACACCCTCCCCCGTGCCAATCCGCAAATGGCACCCGTTCGCTCCCTCTCTCTCTCCGAGGTGGCGGACTTGTCCTGTCATTGATTTTCCATTAAGGGGAAGAGCGCGCATCACATTAGAATATATCGAAGGGCCTGCTTATAGCGGCGCGTGAATTTCATCTCCGAGCTCATCGGGAAGCGAAGGACGAACGTGGCCCTCGATCCGAAGCGTTTCTGTGGCAGAGTAGGATTTTCGGAGCTCTGCGTAACGGTCCCTCTAAACCCCTGTGGCTCACGTGCCTGTAGCCGTCCGAAGCGCTGCACATCTTTGGCACAGCTCTTTGGCGTAAGCTGATCGGTGCAGTGAGAGAAGCGTTTGGCAGTCAGCATTCAGAGGGGTGGGAGCCCCTCTCATTCTCCTGCTCCGTTCCTCTGTCGGTGTCTGTTTCCTTTCTTGCAGTTCAAAGCCGCATTCAGAGCGCAGGGATGCGCTGAGTGCGCAGACTGAACCGTGGGGGGGGGGGGGGGGGGGGGGGGATAAACTGTTTCTTCAAGACAGCGGCTCCCTTCTACGCTTCTTCAGGCCTCCGTGGCAGGGATGCTGAAAACCTCCCTCCCAAACCGGCTCTCGAGCATCCCCTCCCACCCTTCTGTTTCGCTGAAGAGGGGGAGGAGAAGGACCCCTGTCCCAGAGGAGGGGAGGGGGAGGGGGCAAACAGCTGGGACCATTAGTATTAATCAGCCGAAAGTGACCCCTCCCCTCCCTTTCCCTCCCCACCCCACCCCTTCCATATCTCCAGCACAAATTGCTGGTGGTGTGGGATTCTGGGAGGAAATCTCCATACAGCCCTGTCTCCTCCTTAATTACCCTCTCTGGATGCATCCAGTGGGGGAGTGAGACTACCTGCCCCCCCCAGGTCAGTCCAGCAGGACCCCTGAGTGCTCTGGACTGGGCCTGATAGCGGAAGCAACCCAACCCCCCCACCACCTAATCCATCTCCTGTTTCATTCATGGTGATAACCATGGAGATTTCCCATCATCCCCCTGTCTTCCCATCCCCGATGTCCCCCACCCCCCTTTGGGGGGGTCAGGACAGATGCCGGCTCCCTCTCATTTCTTTCCATCATTACATATTTATCATGTAAGATAATTAATATGAAATATGGCGTGAAGACCCTGGAGGATACGTGCCTAAACGCAGCACGTTTGTGAACACTATGGCCTGTTTTCCCTCCTCTTAATGAGGGAAAGTCTGTACAGTGTTTATTAATATAGTGATCTCTGCTTCTCCGCAAAGGGCATCATAATTAGTCTGACATCGCTGCACCTGTTCATCATCTATTACCCAATACGCGATCACTTACGTTACACTGAAAAGCAATTAAGAAGGAAAACGTTGGGAAAAAATGTCTTCATCAATATTTCCCTGGCTGCGGTTTACATTTCTCTACTAACGGACTCCAAAATAAATCCACGCATGCCGGTTTAACCACTACAGCCTAGAATTCAGTCCTCAGTCCAAAGTGCCTGCTCAGCGGATTTCTGTCATTTTGCAGACAGATTTTAGGGTGATGAATGGTGACTTCACAGCGTAGTTTATGGGCCTGTTCTGATGGTCAGATGGATGCTGCGCGTGATTGGGTGTGTGGGATGCTGTCAATATTAGAAACAAAAAGTTTACAAAAGTCCCAGAATTCCCTCTGCCAGTGAGAGAAAGAAATCTTTTGCACCGGAGACACCCAGACCGTCAAAACGTGAGGGTCACAGAATGTAACTAATTCAATACCCTCTGTGCCATCTCTCTCTCTGCCACTCTCTCTCTCTGTGTCTCTTTCTGTTCTCTCCCATTCTCTCTGTTGGCCTTTGTCTCTCTGCAGAAGGAAACTTGGCCACGGAAGAGTATTTTCACGGCGGTTGCGGGTCTGGTTTCGAGCAGGTGCGCTTCCTGTTTCGAGCCGCACGCTTGATTGGCACCCTTCTCAGTCTGGACTCTCCACTTCCTGTAGTCAGAGCCACTGGAAAGTAACTGATTGGCCGGCAGCTTCAGCAGGAGGAGTCTGGGCAACACAGAAGCGGTGCTGTGACACATGGTCACCATACCCAGCGAAAGCATCCAGTGATACTTTCTATTCTAGATCATTTGTTAAGCTTATAATTATCATTCAGCATGTATATATATACAGATATATATCCACAGTTTATAAAAATGTCTGTGTATATTTATATATTTATTTCTGAGGCTTGAGGTGAATTTGAGGTTTTCAAGAAGTCAGCAACAACCAGAGAGTGAATCTCTGCACAGTTGGACAGAACGCACAGTCAAAAGTCCACAGCCATTACTGTAGGAAGGTTGTGGAAAGCTGATGTGTAAGTGCGTCTGTTCCCCTATCAAACACTTACCCCAGGTTTATTTGTCTTTCAGTGTCTCTCTGATTCCTCCTAGTTGGCTCAGTGCCTGCTGGCACATGGTGCTGGGATAAGCAGCTAAGATGCAGCTGACAATGGGAGTTTGAAGGCTTCAAAACTCCCCCTAATGGGTGGAGTTAACACGTGCTGTCAATCACTGGCTCTTAAGCCAATCGCAAGGCAGCTCTCCGCAGCAAAATGCTATGATTGGTGGATATCAGTCAGGTATTGTTAGTGTATAGTAGCTCCAGCCATTCTGGGAGTTGGTGAAGCCCCAGTCACCCCTGGCTAGATGCAGCCCTGCAGTGCTATTGAACCAATGGGGGGCTTAAAGGTGATGGAGGCGAGCATTCGGAGAGCTGGAGATACTCAGCCTCATTGATATCTCGCTGGAGGAGGGTTGCGTGCCGACAGACTCAGACCAGGTGGCGGGGTTTCCAAGCAGGTATCTGCCGAACGTCTCACCCCCCGTCGCGGCGTTCGAATGGTTTAGCTGAATCTCTCACAGCGGCAAACACGTGTTTTGACTTTAAGCGGAGAGAGGACTGGAAGGAAGTCATTAGCGCCGTGCGGCTCTGCCTCCGCCAGGCGATAGACTGAGTGTGGCCAGATGCAGCGCCCCCCCGGGGCACACGCTCTGTGTCTGTTCTGCGTTATGGATGGTCTACTTAAACCTGTAATAAGTGTGTTTGCAGACAGCCACAATGGCTTTTAGCTCTGGGTTATAGGGCATTAAGAGTCCTCTTATGGATGACTTATGTGCGTGTCAGGTCGTAAGTCTGTAATCAATCAGGAGCCTCTCCTCTTTGCCTAGGGAATGGTGCCCCCTCCAGGTGGGGGCAAAAAGTCCTCCCTCTCCTGCCCTTGAATCTCCCATGCTGTCTGACCCCCCCCCCCCCATTTCCTGTCTGTTCAAAGCCCTGCATCTTATAGCATTAGCTGGAAAGACAGAATCAATTATTCATTCAAAGCGGCTCACTCATGATGATAATTTCTCCCACCATGAATAATTGATGGGAGGTTCCATCCCACTTTGGTCCCTTTTTTTTCTCTCCACGGCTCTCATTAGATGTCTCCTTGTTACCGCGGTACCTTCGGAGGCAGGTGGACTCCGGGCGGCCGGCGTCGTCTGGGATACGGGTTTGATTGGCATCCGGAGGCACCTCCCCCCCGGTGATGCAGCGGCTGGTCAGAGACGGAGGCACAGGCACTGCTGGGGCAGATGTGTGGTGTGTGGCCCCTGGGCAGCTTTGCGTAGCTGCTCACACTGTCAGCCACACCCACAGGCATTCCTCAGCGCGGGTAATGAACAGCTGGACATGCTGAAACAGACAGGCAGGCGTACGCACACATAAATATACATGCACACACATGCATGCACACACATACACACGGACACACACACACACAGACACACACACACACTCACATGCACACACATGCATGCAGGCACACACACTCTCACACACACACACACACACACACACACACACGCACAGACACACCTACACACATATGCACTCACACACACAAACACACACACACACACACACATACACACTCACATGTACACACACACACACTCACATGCACAGACACGCACACACACATATGCACTCTCACACACACACACACTCACATGCACTCACATATGTACACCCACACAGACATACGCACATGCACTCATACACATACATGCTTACACCCACACACTACAGTCTAAGTGACATGTTGCCTGACCAGCCGGTCACGCTTGGATAAACTGTAAGAGGTTAAATAGTCACTGACTAATAGTCAGCTAGATAAGTTTCCCTTGAGGGTGCACGTAGCCAGTCTTTTTCCTGATAAAAATACAGGTTTTCTCAAAGAAATTGCAACCGTGCTTAGTGGTTTGGCACGTCTGTTCCCCAGAATCAACTCTCTGTTCATGTCAGTCGGGTCCCTGCTTTGACAAGCAGCCGACAGAAACCGGGATTTAATTTCGGCGAAAATGATGAACAGCAAAAGCTTTTATGTAGCGGGAAAAAGCCCACACAGCGAGTTCCCATTGTCGGAATAATTGCCTCTCTTTGTTTTGCAAACGTGTCCCCGCCTCGGAGAATAAAAAAACGCCACACTCCCAACAATATTCTCTTTGAAAATTCATTCCACATCGCTCTGCAGCACTGTCCGTAGCAGGGGGAGAAAAGGAGCTCTCTGTCTGTGACTGGGAAGGGTCGGGCCGATCTCCGTAATTTGATTTGTTCACAAGCAGACGCAGGAAAGGAGGAAGGAGAGGTCAGTCAGGAGAGCAGAGCCTGCCAGAAGGCATTTGTGGATTCAGTACAAGCCCTGCGTAGCCATTATTTTCCCTACCTCTAACTTCGCCAACGGAAGCACCCTGACGGACAGGTAGAAACAGGCTGGCTCCGGGCCCGTTAAAAACCTTCAAATGTAATCTGCCCGTCATGCATCCATGACTCCGTCAGGGAGAGGGCCTCGTCTCACTCATAAGAGTTTATTTAGGTCTTAATTTAATTGAATTAGCCGCCGGACCTCGGCCAGTGATGGAGTAGAACCTCATTATTTGATGAGAGCGAAACTAGAGTTTGCGAAGCAGCTGTCATTAAAAACCAGGTGTTGAAAACATTGCCTGAAGAAGACAGATGTCTTTTGAGAGAGACGTCTCTTTTATGACTCTCTTGATTGGCTGTTTACTCCATAGTGCTGCTGTGATTGACAAGGATATTGACCAGCTGACGCGATGTAATAATCAAGGTGCATACAGGGCAACAGCATCGGGGTACCTGTGAACAGGGGGGTTGTAAGTTCAAATCCCTAAATCCCTGCAAAGCTGAATTCCCACATCAAAAGTAAAAAATACAAGTTGTACCCATGGACTGTATTTCTGAGAAAGGAAAGTGCTGTCAGAACGAGGAGAATGCCAGGTAAAAGCAGTGCCAGGTAAATAAACGTTACATGGCTGGCGTGTGCCTCCAGGATGAGTGATTACTCTTTAAAAAGCCCGGCTTTGGACTGAGAACAATCACTCGGGTAAATCAAAGCGCCGCGAACGCGTTTTTCGCCACCGCTCGTCGGGACGGCCATCAGTGAAAATTGCCGCGTGAATAATCCCCGCAGCTCCCGCTCCGCGCTCGGAGGCGCTTTATATTATTTGTGGTGCTGAAAGTCGCGGAGATGAAACCACGGGATTTAATGCGCTCTGATGTTCTTAATCAAACAGTGCTAAAATGTAAATTAGCTTTAATGATTCTCCATTATCCCTGGGATGTATTGCGGAGTATAATAATCACTGTGATACTGTAATAAAGTCTCTGTTTTACTATAATATAGCTGTGCCTCTCTGAGCGATATTACATACCTCTCTCTCTCTCTTTCTCTCTCTCTCTCTCTCTCTCTCTCTCTTCTATAATAGCAGCGGCTGGTTTGAACATTCAGTAGACTTTCTCTCCCGCTGCTCACCCATGACCTGAGGCTAGCGTTAAAATCCGCATTTAAGAATCATGTTCTGAGATGCATAAAAAAAGGTGATATGCCCTGCAGAATGAACTGTACATGTAGGATTGTGGTGCTGCACCTCCTTCTGCCCTGTCTCTTGTGTTTGCGTTAGATGGCCTGCCAGGTGTTTGCTCTCGCACCCCCAAACACCCCTCGCCCCCCGACACACCCCCCTCAGAGCAACCAAACCTTCACCCACCCCCCCCCCCCCTTTCACTCTCGCTCATTTCTCGCCCAGCGGGTGTCTCCTGGCTGGCAGTTAATCGCCCGTTAATTCCCTGCACCAACAGAGCCAAGCCGGTGAAAGGTGTCGGCCCTCCTTCCCCAGCTTAGCTGGACGGAGAGCAGCCTCCCTTTGTTTCTATTACTTATTTAGCAGGCCTCACACCTTTCTGTTTCATAGCCTCTGAATTGGGATATCCAGTCATATGGTCCTTGGCCCATCACCATGGTAATTTATGCCCCCCAAAGAGCTTATGGAGGGCGTGTTTCATTCACACGCCGTGGGCCTGAGAATCAAGGCACCCTGATTGTGTCGCCCGAGTCTTCGCAGGTTTAACCTTGGCATTCCGTCCGTGACAGTTAGGCTCAGATTTCACAGGCTCCCCTTTTGAATGATGCAGGAGCTGCGGCTCTGTCACTCAGGTGACGAGGTGCAGGTGAGGAACGTGTGTGACCGGCGTGAGAGGACAGCCGTCCGGAGGTCAAGGCGATTCTTAGGAGTGACTTTGGATTTGCTCTGAACCGTAGTGCAGCGTAGACTTTTTTCTGGGAGAATAAATGACAGCGTGCGGGTCTGGATCTGTCCCTTTCGTCCCTCTCCCATTGCCGCGCTCATTAGAAAGGCGTTCTCTGCCTGCTGGAAGACGTGGGAGAGCGGGGCGGCGGGCGGCGGGACACGGATCGCCTGGAAGGTTAATGGAGGTTTGTTTGCGTGTCTCCGATGTCCTTCTCGCCGGCCGCCCCTGTCCCCGCGCCGCGCCGCATGGCTTCAGCTGTAATTACTGTGGAGACCCGAACCTGTTCGCCGCTCCAGCTCCCTGCATTTTAAACAGGTGCGCAGACGCTGGCGGCCGGGAACAGGCCCGCTGGGGCCCTCCGACTGGCTGAAAAGGAGGAAAATCAGCCTCTCTCTCTCCCTCTCTCTTTATCTCTGCCTCTCTCTCACTTGTTCTTTTGTCTGTCTCTGTCTGTCTCTCCGTCTCTTAACCTATTGTCTCCTTTTTCCGTCTGTTTTTCTGTTTCCTGCTCTTTCTGCCTCTCACTCCATCGCTCTCTCCACCTCTCTCTCTTTCACACTTTTTCTTTTGTCTTGTCTCTTTCTTTGGCTGCCTCTGCTTCTTTGCCTCTGTCTGCCTCTCCATCTCTCAGCCTCTCCTCGTCTCTGTTTCTCTGTCTCTTTCTCCACCTTTCTCTTGATTTCCTCTCTCGTTCTAGGTATGTGTCTCCATCTCTTTCTGACTCTTCTCATTCTCTTTCTCTGCATCTCTGTCTCTATCAGTCATTTTCTCTCAGCCTACTCTCTCTCTGCCTCAGTGTCTCTCTCTCTCTTTCTCTCTTCCTCCCACTTTCACTGAAGGAGGTAGGGCAGAGTTAGTGGGTGGGGGCAGTGGGGGGGGGGGTCATTGTTACCAGCACTCACCCCTCTCTTGTTATAAAGACATCATGCCATTCTAATGCAGAGACCCTGTCTGCGCGGCTCCAAAAAATCAACCCCCTCCCCCCCCCGCCCACCGCCTGACAACCCTACACTCCAGCACCAGGCCCCCCAGCAAAGAGGCCCCACTTTGACGGCAGGCATGAGACACTCGGAGGGCCACATTAAGGACACGCTAAAAACATCAGGTCAGAGACGGTCAGTCCCGGGGTCCCATTGTCAAGGCCATCTGTGGGAACATTACATTTTTTTCAACTCTTACGCAACATTTTTCCTCGGTGTCAGCAACCGCCGAGGACTCGGAGAGATGTGTAGGCGCACAGGCATCGCTTGACTTAAATCGGTCACTCAAAGCTTGGGAGAAAGAGCCACAGCTGTCAGACTCAATTCTGCCACCTGTTTTATTCATTGCAACAACGTGTCGGATGAAATATACAGCAGCCGCAAAAAACAATCTCTTTGGACAACCTGTAGAAAAAAATATATATTTTTTTAAACGGAAAGACTTACACATTACATTACTGTTATTTATCAGATGCTCTTATCCAGAGTGACTTACATTGGTTATAGTTTTTACAATTACATTCATACAGCTGGATATATTACCAAGGCCATTCTGGGTTAAATACCTTCTTCAAGAGTACAGCAGCAGTGCCCCAGCAGGGAATCAAACCAGCAACCTTTCAGATACGAAACCTGCGCCTTACCCGCTACACTACACTGCCACCCCACTGCAGCCCTCTGCAGCTCACACGCTGCGCTGAGCTGCTTGCTCATTGGTTCTCCGCTCTGCTCTCAAAGAGCGGGGACCTCACAAGTTGCCGCTGTTTGACGCACATAACGCTGCACAGCATGCTGGGAAATCCCCCGCCCCCCCTCCCCGATTAGATGAAAGCCTTCAGTGTTTTAATGGTCATAATGGGCCCTGCATGCTGCAGAGGTCTGCGTGCTTGTTGTTAAATGTAACAAGAAAACACTAGGCACAGGGAATCGCATGCTGAAAACCAAGCTTCACCAAAAAATAAATGGACTGCATTTATATAGCGCTTTTCTACTCATTTGAGTACTCAAAGCGCTTTACAGTTATATGCCTCACATCTACCTACCAGTGGCAGAGGCTGCTATACAGGCTTACCAACTGGCCACTGGGAGCTGTTGGGGGTTCAGTGTCTTGCTCAAGGACACTTCAACACTCTGC
Organism: Megalops cyprinoides; assembly: GCF_013368585.1. Lineage (NCBI taxonomy): Eukaryota > Metazoa > Chordata > Actinopteri > Elopiformes > Megalopidae > Megalops > Megalops cyprinoides. The sequence continues at coordinate 35,189,145 of NC_050587.1, read as the reverse complement.
CAGGATGAGCCAGATTCAAACCAGGGACCTTCTGATCCCCAGTTGACTGCTCTATCTCCTGAGCCACTGTCGCCCCAAAAAAATAAAGACACTCAAGGGAAATTTGGGTGTGAGTTATGCCACGTCTGCTGCCCAGGCCTCCATCAGGGTGGTTTTAGTCTCGTATCCCAGGTCAGCAGTGTTGGATACTTGCCACCGAGAGTCTGGGGCAGAACCAAGTCCAAAGTGGGGAAGTTCCGAAGGTAACTACACCTATTTCTGTGGGAGAAAACTGTGCCACAGCCAGACCAGTCGACTCTGTCCAGAGCCCCATCTCAAGGCCTTTAAAACTCCTGCTTGTCAAAAAGCACAGCACCTGTCCATCTTCTACATTGCTAACACGAGAACAAGGGCTTGGGTTCGCAGTCATTACTCAGCAGCCTCAAATGAAATGCTTTTTGTTTCAATCCGCGCAGCGTAAAGGCAGAGAAAGTAATAAGTTGCATCGCCAGAGGCGAGAGAGAGAGCGCTCCCAGGCCCATCCGCGTCTGCTGCGCGTTCTGTTCTCATTCCGCCTCTGTCTCTGTCCCCGCAGAAATATATTCAAGTGTGATTTATTCATGACGGCTTTCTGGTTTATGCTCGTACGCAGAAAGTCTGCGGAGAGAGGAAATGGATTCCCCCCAGATGACATTTTCGGTCGTCCGCACTGAAATAGGGGCGGCGGATTCGAAAAGGCGAGTTTTTATCCTCGGGAAAATAACCGTGGTTTTCGGCGTCACTCCCCCTCTTTCTCACTCTTTTTTTAGGAGATCCACAGTCGGTTGCAGATGTTCCGCAGAGACCGTGCACGTAGGGCCATGGTGATGGGTAGGCCTGGAGTAATTAATGCTGGCCCCGTATCAACATAATTCATTATGCAGTTCAAGAATGGCTGCCAGATGCCGGCAGCTAAAGCTGCACGATCTGATTGGCTCCTCCTGGGAGCAGGGCCAGGGCTGGAGCTCGAGTCAGGTTCTTGAAGGTCAGTCCCAGGTGGGATCGCAAACCGTTTCTTCCCCTGGTGGATAAACCCAACACCTGGTGAGGCCTTCACCTCTGTCAAACACCTGTTGAGGGTGACTCCTGTGTACCACACACAGGCACAATGCTTCCAAAGAGCAAGTCTTAGCTTCATAATAGTAATAACGATCATAAAAATAATAACAGTGAGTTACAATAATTTTTATGCAGTGCCTTTCATTGTTCTCAGAGCGGGGCGTGACTCTCCTCAGAACCCGCCAGTGTGATTGGCGCACGGTGGCCATTTTGTGGTGCAGCAGGTGTAAGGAGGAAGTGCGCCAGCCGAGGCCTGAGCCAGTGAGCCCCGGGGAGGCTGAGTTTGTGGGCCGACAGGCAGCGCTGACAGTAAGCAGGTGCAAATCTGTGGCCGCGCACCGGGGTTTCGGGGTCTCCCTCAGTGTTTCGTCAGCAGGACGGCGATTCCTCCTGACAGTTCCGGGAGTCGAAGAGAGAGAGCCCCTCTAATGAAAACGGCCCTATGAGCCGCTTCTTTCTACTGCATGAACTTACAGTATGAACTACAGTACATGAACGTTCCGCTTCATGTACCGTATGACACTGATCAGTCTCCTGTCCGCTGTCCTTCTTCAGTAGCTGGGGTTTTTATACTTCTATGCAGTTTAAACATATAAAGGGAACCTAGTGAGGCTCTCTGACATAACACAAACCCGGGGAAAGTGTTTGTTTGGACACGCCAAGCCTTCGCAGGCAGAGTCCATTTCCTTGGTGTGAAGTGGGTGCGAAAGTGAAAGCTTTCTGTGGTCCATTTTCAGATGCTTACCGAAAACCTGGAAGGTAATTTCGACACTGAGGAACGACGGGCGTGCCAGACTTTAGTAAGCCAGTCGTCTATGCCTTTTAAGAGAAGCAGTAGCAGCAGTAGCAGCAGCAGGAGCAGCAGGAGCAGCAGTAGCAGCAGGAACGCGGACGCGCTAACGACAAAAGCGTGGCGCTGACTGCAAACGGGGCGTGTTTCCACGTGAGGCAGGAAGGAGGGGGGAGAGGGGACGGGTGCGGCGGCTGATGTGAGTCCCGGCGACATGACGCCGTCCCCCGGGCGCCCGCGGCCCTCCCTTCGCTAAACCCCGGTCTCGTTAGACCGCTTTCACTCCTTCCGTCACTCGCTCCCAGTGGCGCTGACCTTAATAGCCTTTTTCTGTGCGCCTGAGATATAATCCAATCAGCACATCTCTCTCCCTCTCTCTCTCCCTCTCTTCCACTAACTGCCTCTCTCTCACCATCGCTGCCTCTCTCTCTCTCGTGTTCCTTCTCTACCTCTCCCTCCTTCCTCCTCTCCTCATCTCACTCTTCCTTCCTTTCTCTCCTTCTTTCTCTGTTTCCCTCTCTTCCCTTTCTTGCTCCCTCTTTACCTCTCTCTCCCTCCTTGTCTTGCTCTCTTTCCCTCTCTCTATCTTTTTAACTCCCCCTCCTTCCTCTCTCTCTTCTCTCTGCCTCCCTCTCTTCCCTTCTCTCCCTCTCTTTTGCTCATTTTCTACCCCTCTCCCTCTCCTGCTGCTTCTCTTTCTTCTTCTTCCTCTTCTTCTTGCCTCCTGTCTATCCTTCCATCCCTCTCTTCCTCATTCCCCCCTTCCTCTCCTGCTCTCTCTCTCTCTTCTTCGCCACTCTTTCTACCCTTCTTTCCCTCTCTCTTCTTTGTTTTTTACCCCTCTCCCGTTCCCTCTCTCTTTCTCTCCCTCTTCCCCCCATCTATACTTCTCTCCCTCTCTTCCTCACCCCCCCCCACTCTCTTTCTCTCTCCTCCTCCTGTCCTGGGGACTTGTACTGACAAACACTCCTCTCACTCATCCATGTGGCATCAGGGGCTTAAGGTTTTTGCTGTGTCCCTCCTTCGGGTGCCAAGGCCTGAATGTCACATTTCAGCAGGAGTGCTACGGAGGGATGTTCCTTCTGTCTGCAATAACACGGTGTTCGAGCCCCACTTTCTTTGCTGTTTTTCTCGCCGCAATCAAGTGGCGGGCGCCTGAATCGAGAACAGGTTGCCGACTCAAGGGGGTGTCTTTTCCCAGCTGTTGTGAAGAGTGTGTACACCGTGTCCTCCCCACACTGTCACGCACGCACACACACACACACAAACACACGCACGCACAAATGCACATGCATTGTACATTCAGACCGGAACAAAACTGGGGAGCCCCGGGTCCCCTGAAAAAAAGAAGTGACATCATCCGGGGTCCGGCCTGCTGAGGCAGCACATCTCCAGGGATTAAAAGCACAAATTGATTTCTCATTATTCAGGAAGTCTGCGAATCCAGTCCCTCGCAGCCTTGCATAAACCCCGCTTTAACAGCATATTGTCTGTGATTGGGTTCATCTGTTCGGAGCAGATACACGAGTCACGCCCCACTTGCTCTGAACGATGAGGGCTCCCACACCCCCACACCCTCCCCCCCAACAGTGGGGAACTCACCGCCTGTCAGCATCTGATAAACGATCAGGCGCTAAATATCTCCATTAAATCTCTCTTATCTGGGCAAAGACAAGTTCAGCGCCGTGATTAGTATAGCAATTTACGGGCTAGCCTCGGAGAGCGAGGCTAATCCATTCCCCTGGGGGAACAGGCCAATTCGCGCAGATTAGTTTAAATTTTGAAAACGAGGGTAAACACCGCACGCGATAATCATGCCTTGTAAAGATATCATTTGCTTTGGCTTTCAACCAGGCCTGCTGTTCAGCTGAAAGCGAGTCCTTCCCTTTTGGTGCGACCCCGTCTCGCGCAAGTAAATAGGACAAACCCAATGAGGTCCCCCCCCACTGGGGTTTCAGCTAGCTGCCTTTCACCCGTTTCACGCGCGATTGGCTGGAGTCAATGCCACGGGACCCATGTGACCCCCCCCCCGGTTCCTGTCACAAAACCCCAGCGCTGGACGTGACAATCAGCACCTGAATTTGGCTGTCTAGCACAGGTAGGAAGAAACTGGGTGAAAGAGGGGCAGACAGAAAAAGAAAAAAAACAATCACTCGAGGTTCACAGAGTTATTTCCAAAAAGGCTGTTTCCAACAGTCGTGCGGCAGACTGTTTCTGAAAGGCAGAGATTGAAGAGGATGAATTCTGAGTCCCCGTCCCGCGCCTCAAAAAAAGAGACGAGGCCTTCACAGTATCTCCCACCCCCATAGCCCCCTTCCGAAAAAACTCCTCGGAGTCGCCTCCTTTTATTTACCTCTGCATTAATTTGTGTCACATATCGTGCAAGAGACGTTCTTCACTTCACAATGCTGGGGTTTTGGGAAGCAGCGGGATGCAGGAAGGAAGTGCCAGGTTGTAAGGGGGGGTGGTGAGAGGAAGGGGGGGGGGGTTGGAGCGATGAGTAGGGAAGGGGGGGGGAAAGTGATAAGATGGAAAATTATTTCCCAAAAGCCGGCCCTCACCGCGGGACCACATTTCCATTCAAATCTTATTACCCTGCAGTGAGTGACATTTTGGAAGATTAGACATTAATTCACTGGCTGTGGCAGAGGCGCAGATAACCGGAGGAAGGAAGCAGGCTTCCACGCCGCGCTCTGCCAGCGAGGAGAACAGGCAGGCAAAAGGGGGAGAGGCAGCCTCCGAGAGCGGGGGGTTTGAAGCAGGAGACACGGCTCCTGCGAAGTGATACACCTCTGAGGGGGATTTCTGGAGTATTTTTTTGAACAAGCGAAAAAAGGATTACCTGCCTATCCACTTTGGCGAGCTGTAAAAGGGCTCCTTCAGGTTCAAGTGCAGAAGGGTGAAGCGAGTTGCAAGATTCTCAGGAAGCCTTAGTTTTAAAATCGGGAGAGGTATAGACATTATTGTCCCTGACAGCTAGAAAATCCATGTCTCTCTGAATGTATGGTGTATAAAGGTTAAGTGTGTGTCTGTCTGTATATTAGTCATGACCCTGTCAGTGAGTGAGTCATGTATGTATATATGTGTAACATGTATGTACATATATTACATGGTTACATTGCATACTCACACACACACACACACACACACACAGAGGTATATATTTTTGCATAATATATATGCACATGTCCATGATCATGGTTTCAATGCCCTTTTATAGAGCCTTGAACTTACAGAGTGTTTTGTTGAAGTGCTCTATAGAGTTTCATCACATGTGTCAGAGACATGATCTCATGAAAGCTCACTCATATCAGTGGAGATGCACTTCATCTACAGCAGACGGGGCCAAGCTAGCAGTGTATCCCAGGGTGTGTGTGTGTGTGTGTGTGTGCGCCTGTGTGTGTGTCTGTGTGTGTTTGTGTGCTGTCAACCTGATATTACAGCCAAACGTCAAGATCTGACATTTGTCCAGTTGTGTTAACTGTCAATATGCTGACATTCATGGTTTAATCTATAGATGTTCTAAAAGGAGAGACTTGAACACACGACTTTGTGGCTTGGAGGCAATAGCCCCCCTCTCACGCCTCTGCCATGCTAGTCTGCGCATAACATCTACCTCGATTATATCAAGAATAATACATATATAATTTTGCAATAATATATGATGCGGTAAGATTACTGATATAAGACAAATATTACTGAAAGTCTACATTTAACAATAATATTATCATATAACACTATAATATATGTAAATATATATTTCAAGGCCATGTTTTGAAAAGATGGCTGTCTGTCATTCTAAGTTTAACTCAACATCATCATATTTTGCTCTTGTGAACTGCCTCACAGTGCCCCCACTGACCAAACGCGTACATTGCTTGAAAAATCTTACTTTTAATATCTAGCAAAAAAGAATGTATAAACTGTAGATAATGATGGAATTACAGGGGTGTAGGTAGCATTTTGGCCAATTTCCGAGCAGATGGTAAGTAACAACTCCCAGCCTGGCAGTCGGGCACAGAGATATGGAGGGGGAAAGCCTGGTGTTATTGTAATCAGAGATTACTTAGCATCAGAAAGAGGCAGGCGGCAGAGGAATTGGAGTCTGTCAGTGCTCTGTGTTTCCAGCAGGCTGAGCAAGCAATATGGGGAGAGTGCGATACGCTGCAATGTGAAGTAACAGGATTTTTCCCCTCCCTGCAAAATCACCCGCTTTCGAAAAAAAACATTTCACTGTGACGCAGTTCTGTTTTTGACTGCAAACTGCAGGAAGAATGCAGCTATTTCAGGCCTCCGCATCAAGTTAAGGAGCAAGACTTGTAACTGAAAGGTTGCTGGTTCGATTCCCAGCTGGGGTACTGCTGCTGTACCCTTGGGCACAGTACTTAACCCACAATTGCCTTAGTAAATATCCCTAATGGTTAACATGGTGAAAAGCTGTAACGTAATGTAAGTCGCTCTGGAAAAGAGCGGCTGCTAAATGCCATGTTAATCAGTCTGAGGTGACCCCCCTCCCCTCCCTTACAGCATCAGTTTCCATTCTTCCAGGGGTTCACAACCTCCAGGATGGCCGAGTCAAGACCTCACTATAAATAGCAATAGCACTGCCGATCTATTGTAGGGTCGATCATTCCTCAGGCTTTTGGCCCGATCTTCGGTGTTCCCTGCGTGCCCTTTCAAATGCCACTGGGGTCAATGGTCCAGCAGAAAAACCCCAGGGAAAATGTTTTGGCTGGCCATCCGTTTCAAATCGAACCTCGTAAGGTCCATTGAATTGCCCCTTGCCTGGCAGTGCCAAAAACCCATTTTCAGTGTGGGTCACTTTCAAATGCATATCGTCTTTTGTTTTTTTTTTTCCCAGAAATAACACGACCATCAAATTCCAATTATAGACAGTGACGTGAAACGCTGATCTCACAGTTAGCCGCTGATTGTTTTTCAGGGAATGATCAAGGGTGGCCTTCAGAGAGATATCGCCCCTCTTTTCCCCGTGCCACACGTCCGCTGGAGAGAGAGAGAGCTGTCAGGGGCTCATTTGCGGTCAGCGCTCGGCTGTAGCTGTCTCAGTCGCGAACTGTGAGCAGTACAGATCCGCCCCATTAAAAGCCTCTGTCCCTGAGTCATTCTCTCGTGTTCCCTCCGCAAAGACGACACCCTCGTGGAGGAGCGCGAAGGCTATCACCGCGGGCCGCGCTGCGTGTAATTGAGGCGTGATGAGAAGAGACGTGGGCATAATAACCTTGACAAGGCTTCGTCGGCGCCATTTTAATTGTGACAGCGTGTGTTGTCGGCCGCCCGCGAAACGCTCCCGCTCCTGATACTGCTCCTGTCCTTTAAATTAAAAAAAAAAAAAAGACAAATAGGGATTTTTTTCGGAGTTGATCTTAACAGGGGGACTTGAATTTGATTCCCCTTTGGCTTTGCTGTCCTGCTCCTGAGGTAATGTGGTAATTACCTTTCCAGTTGAGAGGAATAATAAGGTTTTCCTCTGAGAGGAGCTCCAGAACAGATGGTTTTTTTGTGCCTCTGCGCCGGCCTGAGGAAAGGCAGCTAATAACCTCAAGGCCATGAGTCGACCGCGTCCTTTATGAGCTTCTTGCTGGCGTGGCCTTGGTCCTGGGAGGGCATGGTCAGATTCAGTTAGGCTACAGACACTGCCCTTCCTTACTGTGCCTCAACTGTGTAGATAGTTTCCAGAGCGTGAGGGGCATCACACAGCCAAAATCATCAGAATAAGAGGTCATGTCACTTCATTCACTCTGAAAGTAGCCTGTCATCTGAGCTGCATTTGACTGGCCCTTTGGCCACTCACTGGTTAGAGAGCTTAATGCAGCCATCTATTAATATGCAGGATTAAATTGCTCAGGTTGACCACATGCACTCGCATCGATTGGGTCTATTTTTGACCGTACAGTTTTGTCATGTCAGAAAACTTCAGGCAGTGGCTCTTGTCCAAAGAGACGACAACAGAATATTCCCTGGGGGACTTCATAGGACTCTACTGGTTGTGACTGAACTCTGAATTCTGCTACTCTTCTCTGCCGTATTTGAATCTGTGAGAGGAGTTCCTTTGGCTGCCACGCCCCAGATGCCCTCCAGATGCCCTCTCCCCCGCCTGGTTACACCCAGCAGGGGTCATTGTCTGGCCACGTACCCCCAGCCATGGAACCGAGAGGTGATGAGGTGACCTTTCAACCCTGAAGATTTGAGAGGCCCTGAAGAGATTAGGAGGAGGGGGAACAGGGGGGTGGGGAGCAGGGGGTGGCATGAGGGGGGTGATAGGGAAAACTCCCCTCAGCCAAAAATCACAGACAAGACTTGCCACCACAAACGCAGGGTGTCAAATTACAAGTGTGACAATGACCCCGTTACACCATATCCATAAAAATAGGAGCCATGCAGAGGGACACATGTGTCAAAATTTATTAGAACTAACAGCGGATGAGCGCAACTACACACATTTGGAATAGATGGTGCTGGAGCTGGTGGCCTGCCAGGGGGACCCATCTTGCCAGACATGAGGAAAACATATGAAATATTCAGGTATTTACAGTATGGGGCTGTTCGTATGAGGCAACACAGGAGTAAAAATTTGACTGGTGAGGAACAGGTTAGTGTGTGTTTGTACATGCGTTTTTTTTTTTTCTATGTTTAGAGAGACAGGAGAGCACTTCCTCAGCTGTGTTCAAAGACGAGACTTGATGAATTTTTAACACCTGAATGCTGTGCGTTCAGTTTTTCTGACGTGACATCCACCGTGTGTGACATGTGTGCTTATGGGATGCCGTTCATTCAGTCCCCAGGCTCCCTGTTTTTTTCTCTGGCTCTCTATCAGAAGGTTGGACCATAACATTTACACAGTACAGCAGTATTAAAAAAAAAAAAACAGAATTTATCAAATGATCGAATGAAAGGCTATGGATCACTTAGACGGGAGAGCGGGTGAATGCAAATACTCTCAAGTGAAGTTATCAACCCCTGCTTTGTCAGGAAGCACAGCATATTTGTTTTCTGAAGAAGGGAACCTATTCAGAGTGGAAATCGATAGCGCCCACCTAATTGATGCGCAAGGTAAATATGCGTGGCAATTGATCTGAGTACGGCAGGAGAGCCACCGCAAGGGGAGGGGACCGTCGGTGCCTGAACCATGACAACAGCGGCTCGCGTGTTGCACGGCAACAGGGCGCGGAGCGCGGAACACTCCTGTGGTGTTCTAACAGATTCCAGTGCAGTACAGCGAACGGACCTCAAAAACAGTAGTCGGCCTTGACTTTTGAGATCACGAAACTGCCCAGACGAGATCACAAAATTGCTCAGGCGGGCAAATTGTTCGCGGCGCAGAGTCTGAAGCTGCCAGAAGAGATGGAGGGTCACAGTTTTGTTTTTGGACATTGAAGATGCTCCTGCGTTGTTACCCAGGCTGGGAGCATCTGGGATTATTGGCGAGACACAGCACAGGTCACAGACCGGGGCTGGAGGGACCCACAGGTGTGTCAGAACTCACATCACAGTGCAGGCAGCATGGGTGAGCCAGCAGGCCTGAAGTCTGCGCACGCTGGCCATCGGCTTCATCATCCTCTCCACCTCCATACGTCAATCTGCATCTCATTTTTTCATCAGTCGGCGACTGAGGTCACATCTGATGGAGTCTGCCACACTGCCACCCTGCCAACCGCACCGCTCCGCAATGGAGCTCAGTTCGGCTTCGGCTAATGGCCCCTATTGTCAGGACTCATCAGTGCTGTCTATTCTGTGCCCGGAATGTCTCCCCTCTCTGGAATGGAAATGCCCTGTGCTAAAGCAGTGTACAGTGTGCTGCTCCTAATCACTGCGGCTCCAGCCTGATGCAGCAGTGAGGCCGAATATACCATTATTCAAATATTCAGTCCTGCCATCACTAATTGATGACTTGGATCAGTATTCAAATGCTTGTTAACTCGCAAAAAAAAAAAAAAAATGAACAAGGTTGTGTTTTTTTTTTTCCATTCTCGTCAATATTTATGAAGGATAGGCTAAGCACCTTGCGTATAATAATGCATTGCCATGGCCTGACAGTGAGTGAATGCAGATATCCTTGCAGACAGGAGTGGGGTTTAATACAGCGCCTGGGGCAAAGAAAGCAGGGTTTGATTATTCGAATGTTAGTTCCTGGGACCCACAGAGTATTTGCATGGCAAATTAATTGAAACACACAACCCTAATTGAATAAGGTGGAGGAGAATGCACAGACAGCCCAGACATGTGATACAGCAACACAGGAGTGAAGTATCTCATTACAGCGTGTGTGTGTGTGTGTGTGCGTGTGCGTGTGCGTGTGTGCGTGCGTGCGTGTGTGTGTGTGCGTGCGTGTGTGTGTGTGTGCATGTGTGTGTGTGCGTGTGTGTATAAAATATGAACAGAATGGAACATCATTATTTTGATTGGACATGTGTGCATCGTTATTTCGATGTATTTGAAATTATTAGGCCCACAAACATTTTGCTGCCAAGAAAGCGCTCATTGTGAGACAAAAACAGCTTTTCCATCCAAACACACTGAGTGGATATTACAGACATTTTTTTCATATCGTAAATGTTTCCTTTTGAGCAAAAAACACCAGCAGAGCAGATAACACACCTTATTTGCCACTGATTCAGCATTCAGCACCAAAATTGCTGTTGTGTGATTATCACTGCTCAAATATTTTAGATATCCCACCAATCTTGCACACTATACTATTATACTATTATACTATTACAAATACTGAGCTGAACTGCTATACTGAGCTGTTTCCTATTTCCATCAGTGATGAAGTAAATGTCTGTATTGCACCTTCTTCCTTGCACACTGTTTGTCTGAGATACTGTCCATAATGTCGGTCTTGTGTCTCCCTTGGCTGCAGCTCCTCGTCTGCATTCTTGTCGGTGAGGCCTGGACCTTCTTTGTTGACCGGGGATTACAGCTAATGTGCTGGCTAATTAAGCTTCATTAGAAGAACAATTACGACAGTCTACAAGCTTACATACCAGGCCGCTTAAATTACTGGCAGGGGGTATGTGTGCTTGGATAGATATAGCTTCCTTTAACTACAGACGTATCAAGAGAGCCGTACATGTGAGGGTGTGTCGATGTGTATAAGTGTGTGTGTGTGTATAAAATTTGACATGTGTGCAAAAATTATCACAGGCTAGGGTTGCTTCTAGTTCTTCTAGTTGCTTCTAGGATTGAACAGTTCAATAACATCCTCCCTCTCTTACTCCTTCGGTATAGTGTATAAATATGGAGTAGCAGTGGGGGGGGGGGGTATTCTGAAAAGGGAGGCCACCATACAAAAGCCAATGGATTTGGAAGAGACAAAATGATAATCAATACCACCGGTCAGATCCTGTCATATGGCACTTTTCATCTCTGGCCATGATGTCTGTCCTTCACATGCAATCAAGGACAGGCCCTAATTGGGCAGATCGCACTCTGGCTCTTTCCGGGTTGCTGGCTCTGATGTAACCGTCAAGAGGTGCCGTCTGTGTTTACTCCGGGACTGGAGCCACAAGGAGGGCGATACAGAGAGGGCGGGGGAGAGGGGAGTGCGGGTACGGCTCGGCGTATCCCGAATCCCATACACACACACAGACACACACACACACGCTCTTATTAGGAGAGGCCCGGGGCCCCGTCTCTCATTGATCTGAACCCAGTGAGGCCAAGACAAACGCACAACAAAAGAGTCTGATGCTGTACACATTCATTCCAATATCAAATGTGTCTCAGAGCCAGTGAGCAGGAGTCATTGTAGAGCTGTACTTGTGTTCAAGGTCAAACTGTGCAGTTTAATGTATTAGTCATGGGAGTAGAAGTCAGTGTTTGTGTTCCAGAGTCTTGGAGCAAAGAGCTGATAGTGTAATATATGGACTTATTCTATACTGTGTACAACTGTAAAGTATTCCTTTAGGAAATCTCTGCATCCACACACCAGCATACATCAGACTTCTAATTCGATGTGTCGCTGTTTGCAGTGCTGTGTCTCCTGCTGGTTTCTTCTCTCTCATTCGCTGGCACTGTGTCATGGTTTCTCTTCTTTCTGCGATGTTTGTGTAATCGGCTTGTGTGAAGAGGCCTGTGATGCTGCCCTGTTTAAGAGCAGCACAGATTTGACTAATTGCTCCAGAGAGCAAACCGGACGGTGGCGAGGCCTCTCCGTTCGGCCCGGCGGTGTGACACGGCCACACCGGTGTGGGCCTGTTTTCCCGAATCCCCTGCCTGCTGGCACCGAAAACGGAAGGCATTCTGCGAAACTGCAAGAGAGTGCTTTTTTCAGTGTTAAAAATCCTGGCGCATTCCACTGTCAGTCAGTTTGAAGGTTAGGCAAAGCAGGCTATACAGGTTAATGTGAGCGTGGTGTGTCAGGCGTGGGATAAGTGCCAGGGTGGTTCTGTTCCCCCCTCCCAGGGGGGCGGGGTGGTTGGGGGGGGGTGTCAGGCATTGGAATGCTCAACCTTAGGTCTCACTTCTCTGGCTGAAGGCTGCTCTCCTTACCAACATTAATCCTTTTCATGACTGCCGTCTCACGCCATTGAGATACGGCACTGTTTCTGCGAGCCGCAGGTCCATAAACCACCTTGGACGCTGGACCCAAACGCCGCGAGTGCTAACGCCTCACCTGGGACATCGCTCTGGATTCACGTGCTCGTGGGCGTCTCCCAGAACCGAGGCAGTAAAAACAGCTGTAAAGGGGGTTTATAGAAGCTGTGAGGTGTAAAGACTTTTAAAGAATTGTAAACTCACACACAGGCTGCTAAGCAAACATAGTTGCTAGGTGTTTTATATCCCCATTCGTCCTCCTTTTTCTGCATGAGCTGCATAGTTGGTTCTATGAAAACTCCTCTGTTTTCTCGATGTAATACGTGGTACCCCACAGGACATGAAGTGGAAAATTGTCATTTTTGACGATGATGTTTTTTCGGTGCGTGTGAGCCCCATGAATAATAAGTCAGAGCACTTGTGTGGTTCGACTCTTTTCTTCATACTTACTTGTTAACCTGTGGCGATGACAGATTGAAGGAGCAATAATATCCTGTTGTTCTGTCACTATTTATAGAGATCTGTTTGTGACTTCAGGGACCAGACCAGGTCTCTTCTCTCTTCCCTCTCTTCCCCTCTCCCTCCTTCCTTTTCTCTTTGGCTTGCTCTCTCGCTGTCCCTCCCTCTATCCTCCCACTTTCTCTTTTACCCCTCTCTCTGCCAATCATCTCACCATCTCCCTCTCTCCCTCTTTCTTCATCACACTGTCTTTCTTTCTTTCTGTTTTTTCCGTTCTTTCCCCCCCCTCTCCTTCTGTTTCAGTATGCACTCTCCCTCCCACTGTTAGGGTTCTCTGAAGAAAGAGGCCTGGATATAAAAAGACCCTTTACAGCATACGTATTTATTTGAGTGTACTGTGGAGAGACACACAGCACCAGAAGCTGGAATTCTCTTAAGGGGGCAGTCCCATTACAGGTACATTTGTGCAGGTAGTAATAGTTTGTTATCATTTGTTATTCTTTCCGCCCAGCAACAGAGGTAGGATGAGAATGTATGTCTGTCCCTCATGTCACTGGGCAGCATGCCAACACTGACTCCTCTCACCCAATCAAGGCCAATTCTGCACTGGGGGGTGAGAGAGCACAAACAGACATAGAGAAACAGTGATGATATGATAGCAAGGAGTTCAAAAAATAATAAGAAAAAAAAGAAATAAAAATTCACCCCTTTTCTTTTCCTTCCTCACCCACTGCCTCCCTCTCTCTGTCTTTCCCTCTCTCTTTCTCTCTGTCTTGGTTGCACTCCCTCTCCTTCTCTCTCCCTCTGCCCCCATCTCTCTCTCTCTCTCTCTCTCTCTCTCTCTCTCTCTCTCTCTCCTTCTCTCTCCCTCTGTCCCCATCTCTCTCTCTCTCCCTCTGTCCCCATCTCTCTCTCTCTGCTTCTCTCTCTCTCTGTCCTTCTCCTTCTCTCTCTCCCTCCCTTACTCTCTCTACCCTGTCTCTTCTCCTTCATCTCCCACCCCCCAAACCCCCCCCCCCCCCCCCCCATTCAGTGCAGTGGAAGTGTTCCTCGTCATATCCTCATAGACATATCGACCGACGTGATTGTGTGAAGACAGTGGAGTCGATCTCCATTCAGCTGGGGCTGGTATATTTTAAACATTCATGTAAATCAATACCTCCTGACATGTTGTGGTCTGGGGACACATTAGGAGGCAGTGACTTCACCAAGCTCTATTATGTTCAACTAGAGAAGCACATATATCGAATAATACACGCTGAAAACAAGGAGCTTGTGTTTGCGTGCCACATGGAAGGAATATCATTTTTTCCTAGACTTTTTTTTTTTTTTGCTTTAATGCAGGATGCTGGAAACGGCACCAAGAGCTGTTTTAACTGTCAATCATGTGAGAGGATTCAGCTTTAATGAACTGCTAATGACCAGGCACTGATGCATACTGTAAATAACAATTGTTTTATTATTTGTCTCATTGGGATTCTGTTCACATGGGTTAAGAAGGCGATCAAAATGTCAACCACTAATGGTAGAGGATCATCAGGAGATAAATTCAGTGATCCCCATTTTTGATCCATCACTAAACATGCTCAGGGTCCATAGGGGAAGCTGAAAGATATAAGCACGCTTGCCTTTTAAAATGCAGTGTGAAGTGAACTACAGTGTGAAGATAACTAAGATCTTTCGGGAGTCACCGCCTGACTTCTTGTAGTACTTGTAGTGCTTCAGTCTCACAGCCCTCTCTTTTGACTTTTTTTTTCGATGTACAGAGGTCCTGAGTCTTTAGAGCATGACGGTCTCTGCACAAGTTGGCAAATGTGTGTTTCAACAAGCTCATCAAACGATTAGGTGTGACTGTCGCGTGTATTATTGCCGTGAGACCCACCACCCTGTAGCTCTCTAATGCCAAACGGCTGAAGATACACGGGGCTGGACTTGCTTAGTGGAAACCAGATTGCTGCTGTCAGTGAGTCAGTGAATCATGGCCTCCCTGCAGCAATGAGACACTGTGCTCATGGAGGTTCGGTATTCCAGATGAGGTGTTTAACACCTAGGTCCTGACTCAGTGCTGTCATTGAGGGTCAGCCGGCATTTAGCAGACAGAGTAGGGGTGTTAACACTCTTGTTCTACCCAAACTCCTGGTGTGTGTTTTTTTTTTCAGTCTGGCCCCCTATAGCTATAGCTACTTGTCCTTCTTACAGTTGATACCGATTATATGGTCTATTCTCATGAGTAGTTGGTACATCTAACACCCTGGAGGAGGCGAGAAGAACCCGCTTTAGTGTCCGCCCAAACATTATGATGATGAGAACATTACGATGATGAGAACAACGGCATTGTCACGTAGCAGACCAAAACACTAGCAGCAGTGCCACAGAAAAACAATCTGAAAAACAATTCCCGGCATTTACTGGCTCTTCTACTTCATGGACAGAACACTCGGTAGCACTGAAATGTAATCGGTTAAAATATGTTTTGTGTAACTATATCTGGCAGCATACATCCTATAAAAACCACTGCTCAGCTTCAGTCCTGGAGGGCCATAACCCAATAGGTTTCTGAGCTATTTTAAACTGCTAACACACCCTGGTCTGGGGGAGGGAAGCTAAAGCGGCTGAATCAAGATAATGATAAGTGGTGGTTAAAGGGCCGTGCTGGAACAAAAGACTGTGGGCCCACTCATAACCAGGGCTGAATAACACTGAATAGCCTTGCTTTTAAGTGTAATGTGTCCAGACATTACGTACAGTGGTGCTCCAGCCGCAGATGTTTTTGGTTTTAATGAACTATAAATGCTTCAGATGCGACGCGGCCCTTCTCCCGGCTCCGATTACGACGTGGTGAAAATATTGAAATGTTGAACTCTCAGTCGCGGGCGTTAATCAGCCCTTTAGCACTGCTGACCGCAGTGCTTCTTCGCGGTTATTGCGCCTGTCACGGAGCGGGCGGATTTACAGCCGGCATTAAGAGATTTGGTTTGGGAGGTGACAGATTCAGAAAAGGCATTTATTCGCCAGGATCTGGGAAGGGTTGCCGCAGTTCTGCGGGAGAAGTCAGGGATGTCAAAAATCAGGTGGTCCAGCAGGTCAGTGCAGGGATTTTGTGAGGTAATCTCTCTCAGATGATTATGAGGGGGGGGGGGATGGGGGGGGGTCAGGTCTCATTCACAGGGTGGTGTAGCGGGTCAGGGCCCGGCAACTCGGGGTTTATCAGCCTCATTGGGTTAAAAGGGATCGGGAGGAAACTAATCTGATCCGCTTGGATTACTCCATCAGCCTGTGTAATATTATTATGGAGACGGACGCATTGTAGTCCCTGTAGCCCCCCTGTAGCATGTCACAAAGGGGCCCCAGCTCTCACTGTAATGACTCCCCCGCAATGGGATTCGTGTAGACGCTGCCCTGTAAAGCTATATGATGATGATGACTAATTGGATAGAACAGTAAGTCTCTTATTCTTTTCGTGACCCCTTAACCCACTGGGGGACGTTGGGCGGGGGGGCTTTGCTTGCTTATGGAATGTGGTGGATATGGATGTGTTATCCATTTAACTTATCCATTCAAATTAACTGGGTAATTTTTTACTGAGGCATTTCAGGGTAAGCATCTTGCTGGAGGGTTGTGGAACAGTACCCCTGGAAGGCTTTGAAGGCCACCCCCAGCCCATGGAATTCTGAAATATTTGGTATGGCAGGCGGTCGTGGCAGTCCCAGCTACCACCAGCCTTCCTACTTTAAGCGTCTCCCACCCCCCACCACCAACCCCGCCTAGCTTCCCAGAAACCCCTCACATGGTCATCATCATGCGCCGGCAGCAGACTTGGCTACTGTCATCCAGCACTGTTTTTTTTTTCTTTGTTTGCTGCATGAAGCACCGGCACCCGCAGGCGAGACCATTAGCGGAGTACAAATCTAATCTCGCGTCCGGTGTGATTCAGCCTAGGGCTGGGAGATATAGCCATCATGATATACGGAATAGCTATTTTTAGCACAATAACAGCTATGGCCGGTATGTGGCGTTAGGTTTCTTCCCGTATTTTTTCCCTTTAGTCATACCTGATTCAGGAGCACACCTCCAAAGTTCAGTGAAATGCTTCCGGAATCCAGGTCAGAAAAATATCACTCGTATCTATATGTTGGTTAACTTACCTATTAGCTTTCAAAAACACATAGCATATGTTTTCACTCTTTATCTTTGTAGCCATGTGTTTCTATCTACTCCATGGACGCAGCAGTTGCTGTGATATCAACATTGAATAGATACGAGCGGCGTTTTTTCCCCCGGAAGCATTTCACATGGCCTCAATATATATTGTGACGGCTATATCGCCCAGGCCTAATTCAGCCGCTGACTGGTGGCGGGAACCAGGTGGCGCAGAGGGCGGGGCAGTGGCGGTGATGTGTGGGGCGGGGAGGGGTGCGCGAGTCCCCCGCGTGCATCGTGTAATCTCCCCAACGCTTTCGCCCCAGCCCGTCCATCTCGCTAGCGAATGGGAACGGAACCACAGTCAGATCGCCACCCCTGGCGCTACTTGCAGGTTTCCATGGTGACCACTGCTGCAGTACCTTGTAGCAAACGGTTGAGCAAGTCAAATATCACTTGAGAAAAAAAAAAAAATAAAGCCAAATTAGTCCTGCCAGGGGTTTTGATTTTGAATACTCGGCTTGCATTAAGGAAAACGCTGCACCGTGAGTTGAAACAAACTAAAAAAAAAAAAAACTTGACTTTTTAAAGCATGGAACAGCTTTGTATGTGAGCTACGGCTGTAGGGTTTGGCACAGACGCGGACGCCGGAGCTCTCCTTCGGCAGCCAGTGTTACATGGAGACGGCGTCGGAAGAAAAAAGCGCACACTACAACACGCTAATCTGATTAAAGTCTGCTCGGCTCATCCTCCAGGAGTTGAGCAAAAGACAAAACCGCTGTCTTATTGATTCAACAGAACGTTCCCCCAAAACACGTTCTTCACAAGCCAAAACACAGCAGGAAAAATCTGCATAGAGCTGCCAAATTTAAACAGCCTCAATTCCGTGCAAGATTCCTCAGATAGATTCATGGGATATGTATTTAATGTTACGGGTGAATATTGGCTGTGTGAGAGCATGTGGGGTGCTCTCACATCCTCTCTCTCAGGTTTTCTCACATATAAGGCTTATTAGCAAGAGGACGTAGTGTGGTTTCCCTTATTGAAAGGGTTTCCTCAGTAAGAAGAAGACTTGTCGCTGCCTTGTTAAAAAATTGGGAGATTTCTCGCTATGTATTCGCACTCTTTCTTGCAGAGTTGCTTCAGAAAGACAGAGTGCAATGGCTACCCCACACTGTGATCACTCTGTCCACAGCCCTCTGTAAGGGTCAAGCTCTGGATGACTCTCGAAATAAATAAGTGAAGTCTTAAAGGAGGTAATAGACATAGGCATACTATAGTTAGTATAAGTCAGGTAATTTACTGACTTAACTTTCTCTGTCTATGCACCAGTTTCTATAATCTATCTCATGTTGCTGTAGTCTCAGACTAAGGTCCACCTTGGCAACAGACAGAGCTCCACTGAGCGGACTGATCATAGGGGGCAGCAGTGTAGCATAATGTTAAGGTGCAGGGCTTGTGACCAGAAGGTTGCTGGTTCAATTCCCCACTGGGACACTGTTGTTGTCTACCTGGACCAGGTACCTAACTCACAATTGCCTTAATAATGTCCAGCTATATACATGGATAAAGTTATTACTGATGTAAATTGCTCTGGATAAGAGTGTCTATTAAATGACACTAATGTCATGTGACCTGAGTCTGAATTTCCTCTACAGGAGTGTCAGTCAAACAGAGAGGCAGAAACATAATTTTAGGTGCAAACAGCAAACAGTTTGAAATCACTTTCAGTGCTTGTGTGCTAGCTGTTTATCATCAAATTAGGCCCAGTTCAATATACTTCCTCTCTGCAGTTGCCAAACAAACAGCATCAATCACAGCTCAGCTTGATTACTTTTTGCATGTAATTTCGGCTGTTTTTTCCAATGTTCACAACTTTCCTACCAGAGAAATGAGAATCTCAGATCAGAGATTTGTTATTAAATCAAATTATTGTGTGTTTTTCATAAGCCATCAGTAGTACCGTCTGGTTAACAATCAAAAGTTGTGATGGGAATTGTAAAATGAAAAAATGGCAAGAGTAAATGTTGATTACATCTCAGTCACCACACTCAACAGTCTCCGGGTCCTCCAAGTCAGTTTTTCCCACACCAGGCACCATTTATTGGTGTGACTCACTACGGCCTTTTCCAGTTTCCTTCACATAACTGGCAAATCTTGACCCTTGACCCTTGTCGTGGCTGTTCCTTAATCCATCAGGTGACCCAGCTTCCAATCTCCCTGGTCATGCAATTGCGGAAGACGGGTGTGGCACTTCCTCAATGAACCAGACAAACGATTGGCACCGTCTGAATTGACTTTGGAAGCAAACAAACGCTGATGACCATAAGGACACTGTCTGAGAGCAGATAGATACTCGGTGTCTGCTCAGCATGGTGCTGACAGCAGCCCAGCAGAGTTCTCATAAACAGAAGAACTGATGCAACACATCATCCAGCCTATGGACTGCTTGCATGGTGTGTTTGGAATGGACACACAATGCAAAAAATGTGGCTACTACAAATGATTTGCCACAGGGGAACTTTAGCTTTTAAAAGCTGAACTAGACCGCATATTTTATGCTGCAGTGACATTACTGCAGAGAGGTCTCTTAATTTTTGTTGCACTAAATGAATAATAACTTTAGTGAACTGTAACATTTTATAATTAATCTTTCCCTTCAAACAGTTGGATAATTTCATAATTATTTAAGGTTTAAAGACATAGCAAATCCAACTGCAGACAGTGCTAACTCACAGAGGCTCCACTTCTTGTGGAAATGGAGGTGAATCATTAGTAATCACTCAGGTTTTGGAGACATTTCTCTCCACATTGCTTTGACCGCTGACAGTATCAAATCCGAAATGTTTAGAGGGAAGCTGTGCGTAGACTAATATTTGGACTAATAAGAACGGATAGAAACCCGTCAGGAGTGGCAAGTTTGTAAACCATTGCTGCGCAAACCATCAGCCTTAGGCCAACATGAACATACACGCGTGCAGCTTGTAATCCATTTATGGAAAGCATTTTGGAGAAACAGGCCACAGTTTCTCCACCGTCGTTCGGTTTCTCGTCAGCTCGTCCCCACTTCCCCTGTCTGGCGTTGAGGGTCGGACAGACTCTCTGCAGTGATTAGATTGTGGACGGGCTGTGGATTAAGTGTGTAAGTGTCCTCTTGCTGTGCGGCAGCCGGGGAAGGCATTGTTGTTAAAGCCCGCAGGAGTGTTTGATGAGGGCTCGGACCTCTGGGTCACAGGCTCCCTCTCTGCCACTGTTAACGCTGCTGTCACAACACATTAGGCGTGCCTCTACTCCCGTCCCCAGCACCAGCGCAAGACGGCCCGGCAGCCTTCGATTTCTCAGTGTGTGTGCACGTGTGTGTGTGTGTGTGTGTGTGTGTGTGTGTGTGTGTATGTCTGTGTCTGTCTGTGTCTGTCTGTATGTTTGCGTGTGTGTGTCTGTCTGTGTCTGTGTCTATGTGTGTGTCTCTGTCTGTGTCTGTCAGTCTGTCAGTCTGAGTGTGTGTCTGTCTGTCTGTCTGCGTCTCTCTGTGTATGTACGTGTGTGTGTGCTTGTGTTTGTGCATGCGCGTGAGCATATCAGCTCACTATGTTAACATGAAACAGTGGGAATAGTATGTGTGCATGGATGTGTATGTGTATGCATGTGTGTGCATGTGTGTGCATGTGTGTGCATGTGTGCACGTCAGCATTTTCAACATGAAACAGCACGGAGTACCTGTGTGTTTATGTATGTGCGTCAGCATGTTCTCTGATTTTGGCAAATCACTGTGTATGACGTATGACTCAGCTGCCGCACTTGTTGGCTTTGTGATAAGGGAGGTGACGTGCACACTATCAGTCACGTGTTGGCCGACCAAGGTCGTGCCGTCTGCTCTGAGGTTGACCGGACCGAGGAAGGTGTTGATGAGGTATGGTTTGGTGGGGCAGGGGGGTGCAGCCTGACCTTCTCCCAAACAAGTCCTCTCAGATCAAAGGCTGGCATCATGCCCTGTCCTTGTGGGTGTGACTGGCCCCCTTTAATTGCCCTGCGTAGTGAGCCGTGTTTTCCTTTTGAAGTGGCCCTTCACAGGAGCACTGGAACCCCGCCCACTCCGTGGGAGTGAGAGTCAGAAAGAGAGAATGTGGACGATGGTGAACCGCACAAAGTTTTCTTTTTGCAGCTGCAGCTGTTGAACCGTTCCTGAAGCTCGGGTGAGTGGCCGGGTGAAAACTGAAGTGAACCAAGTTTACGCCGTGCTTCTTGTGGAAGAATTTCAGGGAGCCTCCCACTCACATCACCACTCTGTGTTTACTCAGTGTTAGCTGCTAATGGGAGGGTGATCCCTTGTGAACCTCAAAGCGGACAGATCTTTCATAGGTCATCAGTGAAAGGCTGATTACAACAAAGTGTTTTTTTTTGCCCTGGAGTGAAAAGTTTTTTGATTGGCACAGAAAGGTCAGTGATTGACAGCACATGGTAGCAGCAGCCTTCATGGAGTTGGTGAAGCCTCTCTCCTCCTCGTCGTTCTGACGGGCCTCTCTCTGGGCACACAGACCAAAGGGCTTCAGAGGACTGGCCTCTCTGCCACTCAGCTGGGACATGTCTGATGTCTGCCCCCCCCCCCACCGGATGCCGTCTCGTCCGACGGACAAGATGAAACAGCCGCTTCCTGATCGGGCGGCTTCCCCCCAGCTGTGAGGGAGCAATTACAACCCTGCTCTCTCGACTCCCGTTTCTGAGCACGTCGATCGATCTGCACGGAGCGAGCCCCTGCCCCTCCACGCCCCCCCCCCACCACCCTGAGCAGCTCGCGCTCTCCGGGAGAAATGGAGCCGCCGTTATCAGCGGGAGCGCAGGCCTGTGGATCAATGGCCACCGATTCGCAAACGCCTCATCACGGCGAGACAACGCCGAGCGGGGACGGCCGCGCCATCGATCAGACTCCGGGGGGCTTTGTTTTTGTTTCGGCGACCTGCCACTCCTCGCCGCAGTTACTCTTCCCCTCTCGCTTTCTTCCTCTTCGTTTCGGCCCTAACGAGGGAACTCATTAACTTATAACGAGGTCTCTCGGTTCTGAATCCACAATGAGAGGCCACCGCACCCCTGACTGGCTGAGCTGTTGGATACGGTGGTGTCTGCCTCCTTTTACTAACTGCCTGGTTATTTTTAAAACGATAAGCAATTGTCACCTAAGACACTGAAAACAGGAGGGAGAACAAAAGGTTGCTCTTGTCAGTAATTTTATTGGGGAAAAAATGAGATTTCACACCTTGAGAAAAGCAGTGTAGGTTCGAGTACTCTGTAACTGTGACATGTAGGTCTGTTCACTGCAGTATTGTGACACACAGCCCTGTTCACTGCATATTGTGATGCAGAGCCCTGTTCACTGCCCTATTGTGACACGTAGCTTTGGTCACTGTGCTGCTGTAACAGGGCAGACACGGTTTGTGGTTCTGGTCTCGTGTAGCTGCGTGGCAGGCAGTACCCAATCAGACCCCGTGGGCATGGGCGTCCCTATTAGCACGGCAGACTCTAATCTCTAAGGCTGTGCTGAAACTGCTCTGGAAACTGCTCTGGAAACTGAACACCAGCGGGGCGTGGCGGCCTGTGACCTGAACGGCCACATTCCACGGACCACCCACTGACCCGCACGGGTGGCGGACGACACAGCGGAGCACGCCGGAGCATGCCGTCCCATGCGGCGGTTACCGCAGCAGACCATCTGCGGCGTTTCACCCCGAGCCCAGGCCTCCGAGTGAATAATAACCTCTGACAGTCTATTTATACTGAGGCTTTTTGTGTTTAAATGACCGCGTCTGGTTAAATTTCAAAATGTTAGTCCACTTCTGGCCGGTGTTAGCCAATATTTTGAAATAGCTCTCACGTCAGCGTGACAGCTACGAGTAAAGATATACAGCTCTTGCTGCCGGAGCTCACAGAAATACTGTCTCCTGTCTAAAACCCTTCCCGGTAAGAAAAGCCGTGGAATGCTTGAATTTATGGAGGAGCTTACCGCCACTGTTATCCCTGTGACAATACGCGTAGCTTTTAGCTTTTAGTGAAAAGCCCTCAGAGAGAAAGTGTTTTTGTGTTGTGCGTGCCATGTCCATGAGCGCGCGTGTGTGTGTGTGTGTGTGTGTTTTCACATTTTCATGGGTTAAAAGCAGAACCCTCAGAGCCAGGGAGGATGTCCCCCCCCCACCTTCCCCCCACCGGGTGCCAGAGCCATTTTTAATACAGTTATGAAACGAGTCCAAATAATTCTCTGACCGAACGGAATCATCATTCAGTGAGCTGCTTATCAGGAGGAAGTAAATCTCTTCTCTATTGCTTTTTATCAGAGCTAAAATGACACACGCCCCAGTCCCCTGGAAACTGATGTCTTACGCGGAGCACAGAGACACCTTCCGTAGCAATGTGGCGAGATGTTGCCAGCACCAGGAGACAGATTTGTAATGAACAGCCTTCAGTAGGACTGGTTCACAGCTGGTGTGTGTAAGCAGACCTGCTCGTTTAGTAAAGTTTATGAGGAGGACGAGTGGAGCTGGCTGTTCTTAAAGCACGGGTAGGCATGGACTGCCTCAGCGCTGCAGATTTCCTATGGCTGTCTAAACAGTAGCGTGATGTATTACCTCATTAAATTAAACTCCTTTGTAAAAGCATAAAGGATGTAAAGAAAGTTGGTTTGTTGTCTAAAGAGGGATGCAACGGGGGAATACTCCATTTGAACATGTGTTTTGCCTTGTTTGTTTTTTCACTTAGCTGATCTAATAACTCATTCAAGCGGAACAGGACGACACAGCGCTAAACTTTTAGACTCACAGGCAAATATCTAAATGCTAAAGCATTATTCTGCTGCTTATGCAGCGCGCACAACATCTTTTTTTTTTGTTGTTGTCTGTTTTGTTTATTTCTGACATTTGTTGAGTTGCGAAAAATTACATAACAATATTTATTTGCTTAGCAAATGCTTTCATGCAGGTTGACAGAAAAAATGCCTGTAGATCTGCATCTCGCACAGTAAGCACACTGTTTCTCCCCGTGTGGTTAGGTAAATGAGGAGCAGCAGGGGTAGCTAAAATACTTTAGGGATGCCGGCAATGGCATATCAGGAATTCAAACCCTCGACCCGTGGCCTTGGAGTCCGGCTGTAACTGCTAGACCATGGCATACCTTTATTTTGATGAGTTGTTATAAACAGTGTTGTATGTTTGTTCAGAGAGTGACAACAAAAAAACTGCATAGAATGCTGGGAAAATTGTGTCTCTTTCTCTTCGGGATGTCGCATGTTGTTTTGTCCCTGCATATAAAAGAGGGCTGTGACAGAAACACAGTGTGGGCCATTATCTGTAATTCCAACAAACACTGAGGGGCACCGCCACTCTGTGGATGTCTCGCTGTGTTTTTTTTATGTCTTAACACCCACTCAAGCAAGCTAGTGGATGCTAGTGCATGTGTTCCTAACCTTCCTCACATCGCTACCATTGCCGCGGAGGTAGCAGGGGCTCTGTAGGTAACAGAGACTGTCGCAGGCTGTGGGGGGAGTGGATCGGGAAGTCGCGGGGTACTGTGTGAGTCACGCGTTAAAGCACGCGGGCCCCCACCTGGGGGCTCGCGGGCGCTCGGGCGTTTGCAGCGTTTTGAGGTGTTAAGCTCTGGCCCCCCCGAGGGGACAGTGATACAGAGCAGCTGTCTCTTCCCAGCGACTCCGACGCCTGCCGCTGTCCCGGCCGATTACCGTTGCCGCCACGCGCCGGCGGGCCGAGGCGTCGAGCGGGGCCCCACTTCAGGGAAATGCCAGCAGATCCGCCCTGACAAGCTCACCTCGGCGCCGGGCGCTGGGCGGGACCGCGGTTATGTCACCACGGAAACCAAGGGGGACGTCACCGTGTGTCACTTGTGCGCGCCTGCGACCGGCTTCCTGATGGGGGGGGGGGCGTTGCGTGCGAGCTGTGTTCCGTTTTCTTCGGGACTGAGCCACCGCAGGCTTCTGCTCTGAAATTTGGAGTCAGACACAAGGTGATATATGTACTCAGTAGTTAGCCACACAAGATCAAACTTTTAAAGGCTACTCTCCCCCTTGTGTTCAGTGTTAAGTGGAGGGTAGAGGAACCACTGGAGCGTTTACATTATGTTATTGTTATATAGCAGACACTCTTATCCAGAGCAACTTACACAGGTTACAGTTTTTACATGTTATCCATTTATTCTGCTGGATATTTACCCAGGCCATTGTGGGTTAAGTACCTTGCCCAGCAGTGCCTCAGTAAGGAGTAAAAGCCTCAACCCTCATTTACCACTATGCCACACCTGCTTCATTTGTTAAGTAACCCCTTACAAAGAAGTAACATGGTAACGTTTCTACTGGCATGTATTTGCGTAATGGTCAGTTGAGGTGTTAGCCTGCAATCTCCCGGGGTTATGGTGGGTAATTTGAGTCATAAACACAGAGCGTATTATTAGTGGGACACAGCACAGTGTAAGCGCTGTGTGTTTCAGCAGTGGACTGATTCGTAGTGGTCCGCTCCAGCTCCCCATTAGTCAGATGTTCCAGGGCTCGGGGAATGTGTCAGTGCTTCATTAGAGCCATTTAAAACCCACTGCGACACAAATGCATGGAATGTCTTTAACTCCACCGATGACCGGCATCAAAAAGGGCCTCTGTGTCGCCTGAACAGGGCAAAAGCATCCATAAAGGCATAAGCTAGGCTTTCTGCTGCGCTTGTAGTGCTGGACACTGAGGACCGGAGGGTCGTGAGTTAGAATAAATCAGCTTTCTGTTTTGTATAAAGCTGTTTACTATCACATTATCGCAAGGCAGTTTGCAACGTGCTGTTTCTACAGGGATTAAAGACTATTAGAACAAGACAAAAAAAAAAAACAAAAAAACAGGTAAAGCCCCTGTGAGGGGAAGAACTGCAAAATGATTCCCTGACTCCTTGCAAAAAGGTGACCGAGATAACGTTTTCCACGTATTTGCAGCCGTTTTTGGTTGTTACATACACGTAAGTCATTACGTAATGTGTCAGTGGCGGTCAGCCCACCATACAGAGTGCTAACAGAGAGTGAGAGAGTGTAGCGTAACGGTGCGTGGCCTTGCGTTGCGGCCCAGGAATGGATGCTGTGAGGGGAGATAACGGAAGAGTGGGGCAGCAGCAGAGCTCCAGTCCCTTTGTGACCTTTGGCTCGGTCTGAGGTCACTGGGCTGACCGTTTCTCCGTGGGGGTGAAATTTCTCTGGGCCACTAGCTATGAAGATGGTGGGGAAGCAATGAGAGAGGACTTTTACATTACATTATTGGTGTTTAGCAGAGGCTCTTATCCACAGCGACTTACAACATTTTTATAATGTTATCCAATTATATAGCTGGATTATTTACTCAGGCATTTGTGGGTTAAGTACCTTGCCCAAGGGTACAACAGCAGTGCCCCTGTTGGGAATTGAACCAGCAACCTTTTGGTTACGAGTCCTGTTCCTTAACCACTATGCAACACTGCTGCCTCACTTTAAAGCAGAAATCACACAGTGTCCAGTAGTAAGGCGAACACAGATGGAGAATTCCAGCACCCAGCACCTGTTCTGCGGCCGGCGTTTGTTTCAGCAGAAGAGAGACAGGGTGGAGTTGGAGACCGCAGACGCACGTGCCCCGACGCCTCCTCAGAATAACTGAATTTCGATAATTACGACCCCCCCCCCCCTCTCGGTGCTGCAGGCCAGCGGCTGGCTCCCTGTCACCCGTGCCGTCACCCCCCTCCCGTCCCGCCCCTGCTTGTAATTCCGCTCCTGTCGGCCGACGGAGCCTGTCGCCGCACGCGTGGCGGGAGATAGCGTCACCTCAGGCCTCCGCGGCGCGTTATCGCCCCGAACATCGGCGAACACCGGGGGGGGAAGCTGCCGCGCGAAGCCGAGCGCTCATTCGCATGCGCACTGCCGCCCGGGAGACAGGGCGGCCTGGAGCGACAGATAGCGTTGCCATGGTTGTAGGAGCCGGGGTTTTGTTTGGCACTTGTTGCTTTTTTCTCTGCGATTAGGCATCTGCTGTGGGGTAGTGTTGGAGGTGGGGGGGCGTGATATTTAGGCTTCGTGCAGTGCATTATGTATTTGCTTATCTAACACCTTGACATTTTATTGAAGCGTTTCAATGTTAGTGCCTGACAGTCCAGCAGTAGTGCCCCATTTAAGAGGTATTTGATAGGTGTTTGAACCTACAACCCTCTGCCAACCAAGCATTCCCAAAGCTCTCTCAAATTTTGTCCCTCACCCCCGTCGTCGCCTGAGGCAGGCTGGAGAGCGTTCACACTTTCAGCCGTCCGTCACCACTGTTCAAACAGCCTCCGTTTCCCTGTAGACCATCTGCTTAGGTAAATCAAACACAGCCTTGATATCAAATCAGACAAGGCAAACCCGTCCAAGCAAACAGGAGGAGGCGAGGCAGTCCCCTGGGCTCCGCCACGATCGCGTATGTCAGCGGCCAACGCCACAGTCGCGGGAACCTGCCATTCCCGCGGAAACGGTGAAGTAAACATGTCCGATGGGAAGGCCTTCGATTCGTTTCTGCTGTTTTGTGCCCGGAGCATTGACCACAGAGAAAGAGTGCCAAATGAGATACGCTTCCCAACAGCAGGGAGAGGTTATTTTGGGATTACAAACGTGTAATTGCCCTTTGGCCCGTCCCCTTCCCCCACCCCAATTTTTTTATTTAGAAAGTTTGCATCAGCAGAGCAATTAGCATCATGTTTCTCTTTGGTACCATTTAAAGCATCTTGGGCAAAAACTTCCTGCAGCACAAGAGATTTTTGTGTAGTGTTGGCACCGCTTTTCTGTGTCAGTGTGTAGAAATTACATTTCATCAGGAGATCACAGAGATGTTGCGCATGCTGCGTTCACACGGTACTACTCTGCATCTGTCTCAGTGTGGAAGGCATGAGGCAAACCTGCTCAGTAGGCCTTTGTAGCCAAGTGGGCCAGTCTCTGTGGCAGCTAACCATTCAACTCTCCCCCTCAACGCTTTGGATGTAGTTACGTTATTGAGTTTCTGCAGTCATTTCCTGTCTCAGAAACGTATGAGCAGGCTCGGGCTGCCGAGCATAGTAGACGCCGGCCCTGGAGAACTACCTCGTGTTTCACACAGTGTGTGTTTGGCCCCCTTCTGTAACTGCTGAGACACACTAGTGAGCTGCAGACAGGGGCCTGGAGAGGGCTGCGCTTTGTGGGACAGCTCTGCCTACCAGAGCTGAGCCTTGGCTCTTTGTGGAGCAGCTATATTTCCAAATTTAATCCACTTAGCTGTGGAGACCCCCAGCTGAGAGCATCTTCAGACCCCCCTCCCACCCCTTCCAAAACCATTCCATCATGCTGTACAGTAAGCGAGAGGGAGAGGGAGAATGAGAAGGCTAGGGGGAAGAGGGTGGAGATTAGCTGCTTCCCAGCAAAATCTAATTGTCTAAAAATAGTTCTCATTACAAGGTTATTTATGTTAAAATAGAAATGTATTTTCTAGGAAATAAGAAAATGTTTTTTTTTTTTAATATTTCAATATTTTCATTTTCTTAAGTAATTTCTCCTAATGCTGGAAATGGGGGATTTATACAAGACTCTTATAATGAAGCCCCTCATGCATTCTTTCTTTGGGGAAAGTCAACTTGAAATTAGAATCTAAGATGATTATTTTTTGAAGTGTAATTGGTTGTTATCACAGGCTCGTAATAGAATTTGTGCCACTCGTCGAGCAGAGCTCTCGTTCTCACGGAGCGAGAGGAACCGTTGCGCGCCGGCCCGCTCCCGAGCCGTCTCGCCCAAAGCAAAGCCCATTTACCCAGCGGCCCCCGGGAGATGTTTGATCGCTTGATTTGTGCAAACAGAGCGCGGCTTCCCGTGTGTGCGGGGCATTTCCCCGCAGATGGTCCTCTCGGTGTACTTTTCATTTATTTTTAATGGGCCTGCCGCGATCTGTCCACATTCCCACCCTGCTGCTGGCCGTGGTGGAGGGACGGTCCACACACACAGAGGCTAACAGCATCTAAACAGAGGGCAGCTGGGGAGCTCTGATCCCTGTTAAGGGGAAGATTTGGAGGTCAGTTTCCATTTCAATTCAGCCGTTGCAGGAAATGAATTGAAATTCTATCCATTAATTGAAAATTCTTAATATATATTAAAAAAAAAAAAACGATGGGCGAGTTTCAATTTCATTAACTGAATTTCAGTTCATTCCCTGAATTGAACTGATTTGATATGGAATTGACCCCAACTCTCTGAGGGGTTTTATTACAGGGGAGTGGCCCTGTCAGGTCAAGGCTAGGCACAGAGACGGGGGGGTGGGGGGGGGGGTTGGTTGCACCTAGAACTAGATTTAACATCTGTGGTCATCTGTCATTGGACCACTACTGCAAGTGAAGCTGGCCAGCCAGGACTGTTCATTGGACATAGTGCTTGACATAAGCCAGTACAGTACGTCAGTAAGAAACTCCTGCTCCGGTGCAGAGGATCCATGTGAGAGTACTGGCAGCATCCCTTTTGTAGACTGTCAGTATGTTTGTGTCAAGTGGGAGGGAAGTAGGGAAGTAAGCTATGGCAACACCTCGCTGACTCAAGGTACAATGGTAATGACCCATTACAATGAATAAATGAATATCTAAAATTATTAATATTTATGGATATTTACCAGATTATTTACATAAGTGTGCTTCTAGTTTGGATAGCGTGTACCTCCTTGTCTCTTCAGGACTAAGCTAAGCGTTACTTTTTGTTTTTGTTTTTGGGTTAAACTGTGTTGCATTTTAACTGTGCATTGCTTAGCACTGCAGGGAATTAGGTAGTTTCATATGACTCTATTTGTGATAGTTTATCAGTGTTTATGCTGAGGTTAGTTTCGGGGGTTGCATTCGAGTCCAGATTCTTCAGCAGTTTCAGCTTTCCCCTCTCAGCTTGCTGCTCAGCCGTTTGTTAACTCATTCATCCCCCAGGTCCTTTAGGGTGCTGCCTCGATGAGCCGGATATCAGCTCCTTGTTCTTCTTCTTCTGGGAGACTTAAATGTTCAGCTAGAGAACTCCTGGCTTCCTCTCCCTGCTCATTTGACCTTTATCTTCACCATTCATCTGGCACTCGCGAAAAGCAGGCAACCAGCCTGACCTTAATTTTTCTCCGGTGTTGCACCACATCCCGTCTCACGGTCACTCGGCTTCATCTTTCCATCACTCTGCCCCCTTCCCCTCCCTGCAGAACCCCAGAGCCCTCCCACTCCATCACCTGTCACCGTAACCTTAACGGTCTCTCGCCATCTGCCCTCTCCTCTGCGGTTACTGCATCGCTCACGCGCGTTGAATCTTCCTCAGATGCGTCACCTGACTCTGCCGCATGCTGTGTGGCGTTCTTCCCCTCAGATGCTCCTGGTACTCCTCGCCCTTTTGATTCCAGACCCATGCGACCATCCCACCCCCAAGTCCATGGCTGCCTGACACAGTCCGTGCTAATAGAGCCAGATTACGGGGAAGCGAAACTGACATCACTCCTATGCTGATGACACCCAACCAGACACGCTTCACCGTGTAGATTAGTGGTTAGTGGTGTATTGTGCAATTTTTTCATTGCACTGTATTATATGCACTGTGCAAGTCGTTCTGGATAATAAAATATGCTAAATGACAATAATGTACTGAAAACTAATGTAAGAACACAGATATTAGGAGAAATGCAGCTTGCACAGCTACAATTTCACTACATTTCAAGAAAGATAAGAAAATCTTGAAAAATTCAAGAAAAAAAGAGCTAAAGAGTGCCATAAAAATGTTCACTTCCCCTGAGAAAACGCTAAAAAAAAGTGGCCCATCATATGATCACATGCCCCCCTTATGTCATCAAAAAGTATGTCTTCTCTGCAAGGAGCCTGCATCCATGGGAAAGGTCATTATCTGCGTTTATCTGTGGAAGGATTAATATTGTGTATGGATCCATTTTGCGACACAGAGCGGTCTCTTCACACTGCACAGAGCAGTTCTTACGCAGATAATTATAGTTTTTTTATGCTCCATTAAAATATTCTGAACAAATTTTAATAAAATCACTCGGTCCATCTTCTCGACAAAGCGGTAACACTTTACGGACTTAATAAAATAATTGGAGCATTTAAGAAATTATGGGGAGACAAATTGGCTCATGAATAAATTAGAGCCCTGAAGCAGATTTATGTCTTTCTGAAATATGGTGCGTTTCATCCCTGCAGCAAAGTCCTCGTATTATATTCTGAGCCAGGCTCTGTTATTAAATATTGTCCATATCTGTAATCCCCGCCCTGAGAGAGAGAGAGACGTGGTGCTCTTGACCAGGTCAGCTCGCATGTGGTGCTGTGTGAACCTTCAGTAAAAACCCAAATCTGACCTCTCCCCCACCCCCCCCCAAACTCACACCAGAATGGCAAAATCTCACCGTGTCGGGAGGACCGTGGCCACGGAGTGGAAATGGCTCCCCTTCGCAAACGACTCTCAGATGTTTCTCCCTCCGTCGCGGCTGAACCGCCGTGGGGCGAGTGCCAGGGCAGAAACGAGCAGAAACATAAAACGCGCCACGCGGAACCGGCAGAGGTCAGGGGAGGGGAAATAAAAAAGGAAATACCGCAGGGGGAGAAGTGTTGAAGGGAGACAGACAAGCACACCAAATAATGCAGTTTGTCAAGTGTTTGCCTTTTTATTTTTCCTCTTTTTTCTATCTCAGGTTCTGGGCAATTATTTTTTTATGAACTTCAAGGAAGGTAGGGCTTGTCTCTCTGTCGCCATGGTAACAAAACAGTAGGGCTCCTGGCAGCTAAGCCTTGCTGCTTAAATTCGAAACAACTGCTCTGGTAATATCCTATAAACCCTGGATAAGCACCTCTCTCCCCCCCCCCCCCCTTCTCCACACTGGACTCTTCCTCTGTGATCATACATTGTGTGTATGTGTTGTGCATGTGTAATCTGTGTGCTTGTGCGCATGTGTGTGTGCGTGTGTGTGTGCGTGTGTATGTTTGTGTGTGTGGGTGGCTGTGCAAACCTGCACGCACATGTGTGTGTGTGTGTTTGTGTATCTGTGTCTTCTGCTCCATACAAAGTGCTAAGAAGCCACACACCAGCTCAATCTTATCTCCAAACAATCTCCCTGAATGCATTTCATGACGCGATTGCTTCCTCCAAGCCGGGCCGCCGCCACTGCCCAGGGGCAGGTCACTGACACGGCGCCTTTCCATCCAGCACTGCAGCGTGCTGTTTATTCAATAATCAGAGAGGGGCGCTCCCAAACCCGGAAAACAAACAGCCGAGCAGCAAGGACAGGGCCAGATGAATGCACACCAGCGGCAGCTAAGCAAGATGGACGATGTGCAGCCACGATCTACCCACGGGGTCGCATGCAACAGTGTGTTTGATGAATCCTATTTCCCCAAGTGGGTTATTGCCAGAACAGGATATAAGAGTTCCATTTCCACAGAAGTATAAAAAAAAAAAAACAAGCATTCGCCGACTTATTTCCCTGCCTGGTTTAAAAAAAAGAAAAAGTAATTCAGCCAACATGGGGGTCATTGATCTGGAAACTTGGTAATATTGCTTTTATGTTCAAACCCATCAGTCGCATTTCCTATGGCAGTACTCATTCTCTAGCTCTGTCTTTCTCTCTCTCTCTCTCTCTTTCCATCTCTCTCTCTCTCTCTCTCCTCTCTCTCTCCCTCTCTCTCTCTCTATCTTTCCGCTCTTCTCTCTCTCTCTCTCTCTCTCTCTCTCTCTCTCTTCTCCTCTATCTCTCTCTCTCTCTCTCTCTCTCTCTCTCTCTCTCTCTCTCTCTCTCTCTCATCACATTTTGATTAATGTACCATTAAATGATGTGTACGGCCGCGTGTGACGGGGGAAACGTTCCCTCAAAGTGTCCTCGTAGCGGGGGACCTGCTGCCCGCTTGACCGCGAGCCACGACTGAGTGCGTCGGCCCATTTCCAAACAACCGGTAGGAAAGGTCAGTCTCTCTCTCTTAATGCCACGGCGCTGCAGCAAGCGGCGAGCCAACCAGGACAATTGCCGTATGAGTGCTATTAGGCTAATGGTGCACTCGGAGAGAGAGAGAGAGCGCAGCCGCTGTTTCAGACAGAGAGAGAAAGAGAGAGAGAGAGAGAGAGAGAGCAGCCGCTGATTCAGACAGAGAGAGAAAGAGAGAGAGAGAGAGAGGGAGAGAGAGAAAGAGAGAGAGAGAGACAGAGGGAAAGAGAGAGAGAGAGAGCGAGAGAGAGGCATTAAAGAAATCACCTCGCCATCTGCTAATGTAAGACCCGAGCAAACAGGTAGGCGTCACTCAAAGGGTAAATCAATTTCGCAGAGTCGGCAAGAGCCGTTTGAAACTCATACAGGAAGGTCGCAAGTGGCTGCACTGCTCAAACACAAATATAGATATACTGGTAGTTAGCTGCACTAGCCGACTAGACTGCCAAGAAGACCGTGGGCATGCATTTGCAAATTTATATCAATTAAAATATAACAAAGTACAAGAATTTTGTACCGGTTTACTCTAAAAGTGTGTTTAAATTGTGTCTGGAATTGGTCTTAATTTTCTTTTTCAGTTTAATGTACTAGCACTACATCACTATGCTTGTTTGAAACACTCCGACTCTACATACTGTAGATGTATAACATTTGGCATTTTGGTTAGCAGTCTGATATTCACACTGATAATGCTTTTCTTGCGGATCCCATTTGCGGGTGGAACACTGCAGCATTCTCTTCAGCGAGGTATTGTACCTGAATTACCATAGCAACGCTTAGCCTGCAAATGGCTGACGTGTAGAATGAGGTTGCAAGCGCAGCTGAGTTAGCCAATAGAGAATTCCCCTGTGCACTGAGAGGGTGCTCCGTGTCCAGCATGGGGGGTAGGGGGGGGGTGCTTTGTGTGTTTGTAATGAGCTAAAGGAGAGAGGCCACAGAGGTGGTCATGACTTCTACGACTCCTTCAGACTTGTCCGTAACTCCTAGCAACTGTTCTCCTGGAATGAGGGGCAGTACCTGCCGGCTGAATGACAGTGGAAAAAAAAAATGACAGACATGAAATGAGATTCAGATGGAATGGAGGGCTTGGAATCCAAAGACATTGTGAGATCAGAGAGGGGTTCTGTTACAGCCCAGAGACAGCGCGAGATCAAAGAGGTTCAGTTCAAGCTCGGAGACTCCATAAGATCAGAGGTTGTCTGTTGCCGAGCTACTGCAGTTTCCCCCCCCAGCTGGAACGGAACCATGTGCCGCTCTCAGAACCCGGTGCGTGTGGAGGGTCGATGATGTAACGTGATGTCACCTCGGCCTCCGTGCCCTGAAGCCACCCCGCAGGGCTCATGGGAAATTCAGGAAGAGTGATTAACCTGGTGTGAAGTGTAAATGAGTAACGTCATGCCAGGCGGGAACTGACACAAACCCTCACATTAGCCGTTACATTACATAGCATTACAATACATGCATTTAGCAGACCCTCTTCTCCAGAGCGACTTCGGTCACAATAGAACATAAGTGTATCCACTCAGTTTAAACGAGCAACAGTGTCAGACGAGGCTAACAACCCTCCCAGACCAGTGAGTGTGAGCTTAACGCTATTCAAGCCCTACCACAAGTTAACTTGCGCAATTTAACAGAAGCCAAGCATACTACGATGCAACAGTCCCTACAGCACACAAACACAGAATCCACCCCTGTTGGGGAAGGTTCTCAGATGAGCTTCATTAAAAAGCGTGGGAAGTCTCCAGCCCGGCGCTCCGTCACCTCTCTCCAGCGTTTTGGCTGCCGTCTCCTCCCCGCTACTTTTTTTAGCTGCGGTTTGGAGACGCTGGCCTCCCCGCCTCTCTGCCCAGACTCGTTTGCGTCACACTAATAATGACTGCGGTCTGCCGGGTCCCGGCTTTTCCCTATCGGCACATTCGCAGAGGCAGATCCGATCCTCGGCTGATCTAGGGCCGAGCTGGCCAACACACAGAAACCGCAGTGCAACGTGCTCTGCCCTCTTGCGGTCCCACCTGGTCCTCCACGCAGGCCCAGCACTAACGGGGTGCTTAAACGGACGTCAGTGCACCCCCAGCTGTCTCCTTATATCCCAATGTCTACATAGCATTTATGATTTTTGGTGCACCCCCGTGGATTGCAGTTGCACCCCTCAGTATTTTCTCCTGCCTCCATGCCAAGCCAGATGGAGATAGGCCTGAGCCCTTCATCATCCGAACGATTTATCTTTAGTGTGTGGATGGGCTCCTTTCCCTTGAATTTGACCCCTATGTTTTAGAAAATCCCAGTGATTTTCTTTGGGGAGCTGTATTATCAGCTCACAGGCTGGTATTATCAGCTCACACGCTTGCATCAGTTCAGAGTCTTACAGGAAGTGGTGGGCTGGGCCTGAGGAACTGGATGTGAGAGGCTGGGTTGTGACCTCTTAAGCACAGTTCAACACATCAGAGCCCTTCAGTGGTGTCTCTCTAGGGTGAGCCAGCTCGAAGCCAGTGAGTTATGCGTCAATAGTTAGTGGCCTGGTTACGAGCTGGTCACCATCCTTTTCGAAAGTGTATAAATGGATTGGGCCCGTGATGTGAGTGTCAGGGGGAACCGCACTTCATCCAAACTGCGGATAACAAACCAAGCATAACATTCTGTAAATACGGTATGAAATTCACCTTATCGGGTTATGAAATGCCAAAATAAGAAATAAGATCGAGTCAGCTTCCTGTGTTGGGCCCCTCCACAAGACGACACTTGCTGTTGGCTCCTGTGAGTCACAGCTAACAGTCCTGTTTGGCTGGCACGAGTAGTAGTGCATCAGCTCATGGCCCTGCATGCCCCATGCGCTGACATCATAATCGCTGACATCACCATCGCTTCTGTCTCCGTGGCGATCGAGATCTGCATCAGGACCGTGGGGGAGTTGTTCTCATTTCCCAACTGAGAGAAAAGAGACGGAGAAGTATGCTATTGTGTGCAGAAGGTGTGGTGCACCGATGGGTCATCCACAGACCTAAAGGCCGTATGTGGCCCACCAACCAACCCTTTATGCTGGCCACAAAGGGCTCTCAAGTGAACAATACAATACATTGAGCATTGAACATTCAGTAAAGTCCACATTTAAACAGCCAATATAATAGTGGAACATTAATATTAAACCCATATGCATGAAGTTTTAATGGAACAACTGTACAGGACTTGTACAGGTTTTTAAAAGCTTTCCGTCACAGATTTTGGGGTGGGGCCTCCTCTCCTCGCAGCCAGGGTTGCAATCCATCCATGTGGTGAAAGCACTCCTCTTTCTCCACTGCAGGCAGGCAGGCTTGTCACACGGTGGGAGCCCTGGAGCGATTATTATGGTGAATTAGGGTTTACAGTGATAAAACTCCCCCTCCTCCGATTCCTCCGGTTCATGCAGAGTGATGTAAGCCGATGACACGTCCATGTCTCACGCCCCCGTGAGCTCTCCGGAATTATACTGCACAGGGGATTTTTAGTGGAAATTTAGGGTGGGGGGAAGTTGGGGGGGGGGGGGGCTCCAGCAGCTGGAGATAGTCGTGAGGTCATTAGATTCGAATCCCACCTGGACACTTGGACACTGAGGTTGTAGATCGGAGCAAGGGCACTGCACAGGCCTGTGCCCCAGATTCGCTGTTCCGTTTAACAGCCCTTTTTCACAAATGGTTTACCAGTAAAGGGCCGGGATGAGAGGAAGCATTAAGATTCAGCCCTGAACAAGGACATCTGCTTAGAATTGATATTTTGCGCTTACCTGGGGAGCTCAGCTTAGATTTTGTTCTTAGCCTCAGAACATCCCACCAGCGATGTAGGGACTTAAGAGAAAAGAAATCAATGGATCTCATAAGGCTATGCAAGTTGTTTGATATTAGAGTCTTGTGTGTAAGAACTGATAAGGGACTCCCAAATGTAACTGATCCTGCCGTTGTCTTTTCTTTAATTGGACAGTCAGGGCTGATCATAGATGAGCTCTCGGAGATAATGAGAGGCAATGTGAGCTGATACAGGCCGCCGAAGGTGTCTCAGGAAACGGCGGGGGGGGGGGTGTCGTCCTGTCAGCTGGCGATTGCACCTGTAAAAACTGCCGCTGCTATTTAGATGACTCCAATGTGACATAGAGGTCACCGCGGACCTGCGAGGAGCGCGGGCGTCCACATCGATATCAGGAGTGCCAATCACGTGAAAGCAGTGTCCCAGGAGGCGGGACCCAAATGGCCACATGGCAAAGGTCAGCATCCTCTCATCCGAGAGTGGAAGTGATATCCAGGGTATATCCAGACCTGGTTTTTCTCCTGGTTTTGGGGAGGGGCTGCATTCCTCCTGCTTGATTTTTGAGGAAAAGCGTGAGCCTTGAGATGCAGCATGAACCACTGTCAGCCTGTATGAACTGCCACCTGCCAGCCCAAGGAAACAGACAGTTTAAAGAAATTTATCACCATTTTTCAAGGTTTTTTGAACATCTTGGCAATATTGATTACTTTGTGGAAAAAAAATCCCTTTTTTTTCCCAACAAACAGGGCAATATGTCTTCTTAAATTATTGATAAATAGAGCCTTTTGTCCTCTAAAACAAAGGAATAAACATTGTGCAATATTTCATGCAATATTTAAAGAAATACAAAAAATAATTACCTTCTGAAAGGTACTTTGCTGAAAGTGGGGAAAAAATCACCCTTATGCCTGAGTGCTTTTATGTGATTACTCGCACCGCAGAAAGTTCAGCACTAAAGCAGACAGGTAGCTTCAGTGTGTCCTGTTCTGCTGCTGAACAATTGATGTCATAATGGATTTTCCTAGTTGAAATTCCTGTTAAAAAGGAAAAAAAAAACATCCTAACTGCGTGCATATAAAAAGGCAAAGCGGCCTCCGTCTGAAGGCTGAGGGCGAGGGAAGGTTCCATACTTTGTTCTTTTTGCCAAGTCATTGTGTTTTTGTCTTATTTAATACCGCAGGAGGCTGTTTGGTAGGCAGTGTTTTTCCAGTGTTTGTAGGTGCGTCTGGTTTGGTTTGGTTTGGTTTCTTCGCGTCCGTCCGTCCGGAGAGGGTTTCCGTCATGCCGGCCGCAGCAGGAGAGGAGCCGGGCGTTTGGGGTGAGCGTTCAGGCCCGCTCTGCTCTGTTTCCTCCTTAATGGGGACCAGTCGCCCCTGCAGCGCAGTAGCCCCGGCCTCCAGCTGGTCCCCCCCCCTTGCCTGCAGGGGCTGGGGTCTTTGATGAGCGGAGGGCGAGCGGCACGTTCTCACCAGTAAAGATCTGCGGGTCGTTTGAATCGCCGCGGTGCAGAGCAAACCGCTCGTTAACCGACCCCGGGAACGGACGACCACGCAGAGAGAAGGGCTTTAAAAACGCAGCCCCCGGCGTCTGTTCCTGGCTTGGCTGGGATGGGGCGGAGGAAAGAGAGGCGCCCCACCCCCCCACCCCCACCCCCATCCTCTCCACCAACGCTTCACTCAGCCTGAGGATGCAGGCCCCATCAACTGCAAAGCAAGTGGACAAGCAGCTCGGGGGAAGCCACCAAAGGCTTTCTTTGATAGGAGTCTTATTTTCATTTTAGGATAGCATATAACACCCCCCCCCATACCCCCTCCCTCCTCAATACACCACCCCGTCGTATTCCAGCAGGGTCCTCCGGGACTAAGGCAAGGCAGACCAAAGTAATGAGCATTCGCCTCCTCCGGGACCCCTTTGTGTTGAGCAGCGGGGCTGCTGGTGATGTAACCAGGCCGTAACGTCAGGCAAATGTCCAGTGTTTGGCTGCCCAGTGTGACAGGAGCATATCTAGATGACACCTGACCCCACAGGGCTGATATGTGTTATTGGCGGTGGGGTGGAAGAGGGAGGGGAGTGTCTCAGTCCACACTGACTGAGAGGTTTGGAGATGTGGAGGTAGTGCTTAACTAGAAAGATCCAGTTACTCGATCCAGCTACCCTAGATATTATTTGCAAAAACCAGAGCAGGGCTGGACGGGAGCCAGTGGGAATCCCCCAGACTGCATCGCCCTGTAACGCTGTTTAGGACGGCGGGTTTTTGTTTGTCCTGTTGGGCTTCTCCAGCTGGAGAGCTCAGAACGTGCCCATGCGAATGACTTCATCTAAACAGTCCTGGCTTTTCCTCTGGTGGCGGAACAACTTTTTGTCTTTCATTAGGGTAAGTGGGCTTGATTTGGAAAACACACATGTGGTCTCACTTCACATGAAGAGGGGCCTGATTACCACAGCGAAGTGGGAAAACGATCACGATTTTGCTCTGAAAAAGAGTGCCAGCTTATATCCAAACGACGCCGAAATCTCAGGCTGCCGCAAAAGGTGGGGAGGTCGCTGTGCATGACCGTGATGAGAATTTTGGGCAGAACCGGTCATCCACCCAGCACAGGGTAATGAGTTTAGGGGAGAGCCGCCGGCTCTGGTACCTCTAATTGGGAAAATGTTTTCCACATTTCTCCCCCTGACGGCCGAGCTAGGGAGAAAGCCTCGCTCTGTGCCTGGCCACATGCGTTATTAAAGCTGACCGCAGGACAGAGGCCCTTGTGGTAGGCATTGTATTCCTCCGCTCGGTGAATACAGTAGGGACAGTGGACGGATTGTGATTGTAGACATTGGGACGCATTGTCGCAAGGAAAGCAAAAAAAAAAGAGGAGCTCCCACGAGCGTCACAGAATGTGGAAAACAGTCTTTGTTGAGTCTGTCCTCATGGTAACGGAGGGGGGGGGGGTCCAATCCCAGAATCCTGCAGGCCGAGCACCGAACGCGGGGGACGAAAGCGATACGCGGGTCGTTCTGCCGCTCCAGTCTCTCACCCACGGAGCGTGATGCACCTTTCGTGGGAGTGTCTGTCGGGACGGGAGGCCTGTGGGAGATTTGTGAGGAGGATTTATGGGCTGTTGACGGGCTCCGGCGGGCTTCAGAGGGGCTGGTGACATCAGGGTGGGGGAAGATTTATTGGGGGCACTGTGCGTGCTGATGCACAGAACTACCCCACCCTCTGACGGTTACTCTCTCTAGATAATCTACCCCGTCAGACACCGGACCGCCAGCTGTCTGGGTTCGAAAGGCGCTGCT
Source organism: Megalops cyprinoides (assembly GCF_013368585.1). Classification (NCBI taxonomy): domain Eukaryota; kingdom Metazoa; phylum Chordata; class Actinopteri; order Elopiformes; family Megalopidae; genus Megalops; species Megalops cyprinoides. The sequence continues at coordinate 35,149,090 of NC_050587.1, read as the reverse complement.
GAAATTGACTGCCGCCCCTTTTTGGGTTGGTGTACAATGTAGCATAGTGGTTAAGGAGCAGGACTCATAACCGAAGGGTTGCTGGTTCAATTCCACACTGGGGCACTGCTGCTGTACCCTTGGGCAAGGTACTTAACCCAGAATTTCTTCAGTGAATATGCAGCTGTATAAATGGATAACGTTGTAAAAAGCTGTAATCTATGTAAGTCGCTCTGGATAAAAGTGCCTGCTAAATGCCAGTAATGTAATGTACCGTGTCTCTCTCTCTCTCTTACTAATCAGTGGGAACTCCATAAACTGTGAAGCACCTCTGCACAAAAACACAAAGGAACAGTCAAAATGGGGACTCTGAGCAGTGTGCTTTTGTGAATTCCCTATTTATTTCTTTGAGGTTAGACTGCTCATTTTAGATATGGAAAATAAACAAACGGATACACTTTTTATTGCTTAGAGTGTGTATGCGTGTGTGTGCGCGCACATGCTTGACCAATGCATTGTGTTAACTGTTATCGTACATTACCTTATCAATGCAAATCACCTTACTGTGTGAGTGTGTGTGTGTGTGTGTGTGTGTGCGTGTGTGTGCATGTGTGTGCTTGACCAATGCATTTTATACGCAAATTGTGTTCCCGACCTCCCCGCCGGCCCCACAGTGGCGGGTCTCCCCGCTGTCTTTGTTGCGAGCAGAGGCGTGCCGCCTTGTTCTCCGCTGTGGGGAGATGGGAGAGGCGGACACACAGGCTGACTGACAGCTGCTTTCCCTGGCCCCTTTAAGAGAGAATTATTAAGCATCAAAGCCGGGGCCACCCAACTTTGATGCCAGCTGCATGGCAGGGAGTGCCTGCGCTCATTAGGATGCATTATTCTGCTTTGGTCTGGCTCGGAATCCCTCGTCCCCGGACTCTTCGCCTCCAGCAGCTACAGCACACGCGGGTTTTAATGCGTCGAGTACGAATTCTGGCAGCTCCAGACCGCTGTCAGCCGCAGAGGCTGTGGGCTGTTCTCTGACACTGTGCAATATTGTGTCTGCACCCTTCCGAAAGGTTAACCAACGCTTAGCTTCCTCGGCTCGATGTGGAACGACACCCTCCCTTTGCCTGACACATTTTTTTTTTTTCACGCTAAAAAAAAAAAATTACAACCATATTTTTTTTTCTTTTTTTTGAGTTGTTTTTTTATTTCTCATGTTGGGGTAGCTCAGCCGACAACAGCAGTAGATCTTAAACCCAAATCACCCCCCCCCCCCCCCCCCCCCCCGCTCTCCTGAGCACCATCCCCCCCCCACCCCACACCCTCAGGGCAAACCTGTGGTTCGCTGCAACAGGAACGTTAATAAGTGATGAGGCCTGTGAAGCCCGCCTCTGCAAAGTCAAAATTGAGTTGACACAATGAGAAAAAGCCCAGTCTATTCCTGCACAGAATCTCTCCTGCCCATTTAACACAAAAACATGCTCTCTCTCTTTCTCTCTCTCCTTCTGTGTCCTCCCCCCTCTCTCTCCCTCCCCCCTTTCTCTTTCTCTTCACGTCTTTCTTCCTCTGTCTCTCTCTCCCTCTCTCACTCTTTCTCTTTCTCTTTCTCTTCATCTCTTTCTCACTCTTTCTCTCTCTCCCCCCTCTCTTTCTCTTCATCTCTTTCTCCGTCTTTCTTTCTCCTGGCCTCGATGATTCTGGCTGAGAGCTTTGAGCTCACCGTGTTCCACCCTCCCAGTGAAAGAGTTGTGTCACTTGGTCCATGTCCATGCTGATCGCCACGGCAACACCTTGCAGAGAAGGTGGGTTAATTGAAAGGCGGTGCTGAAGGCAGGGTGGCCTGCTGTTGGGAGACAGCGTGGAGCATCTTAAATGGAAAAGGTTGGTCTTCATTGTGTTGGTAAGAAACAGGCCTTGTTACCTGAAGGTTGGTTTGAGCACTGTCATTGTACCCCTGAGCAAGGCTGTTAATGAGAAATGCTTAGTTAGTATCCAGCTGTATGAAGGGGTTATATGTAGCCTATTGATAAACACATCAGTCCTACTGTAATGGCTGGGAGTGCCATCCACAGCGATGTGTTCATGCTGGTTCAGATATTTCCAAGACTTGACTTTCTGACTTTCCACAAAGGATTCTGGGATATAGGCCCGCTCAGCTTTTTCACAGCTTTGTCTGTAGCTTGTGGACTCTAATCAGTTCCTGGAAGTACCAGTGATTTTTTTTGGAGGTCTGCGATTCTGTGATAAAATTCCTTCTGCGTGTCACCAGCAGTTTAGCCAGAAGTCCCACTCCACACACATACACACACACACACACACACACATCGCAAACCCACCCTCCGGCTTACAGTCAGTCCCAGGGACTCAGGATCTTAAGAAGGTATGACATCTCAATAGAGCGGGACCTTCCAATTCCCTCTCCGTTCCTCCTGGCTGTATCCTGCCTCTGAGATTTTGTCCCCCTGCCCCCCCCCCCCCCTGCAAACCCCCCCTCCCCAGCTGTGAGAACATAATGCGGCCCGACACCATTCCTGTGCTCCTCGCTCCCCTCTCGCCCCCCTCCTCAACACCCCCACCCCTTTTTCCGAGAGCATCCCGATTCCCGGGAAAACCTCGATGTCACCCTCTGTGACTGACAGCCGCTGACGCGGCGCGGTTTGATGTAACCTTGTTGGACAGGATCCCCAGGGACCACCGAGCCCGGGCAGCTGACAGTGTGTCTGCATCTCACCCGCCGAAAAAACCAGCACCCCGCCCCCCGCCCCCCGCCCCATTACGCATGACTCTCCCCACACCCTCCTACCACGCATGGATATCCAGGTGGTCCTCCCAGCTTCATATCGCCGTGGTGACCGCCTCCATCTCACCTACCTGTCACCTCCTCCCACTCTCCCTCCCATCAGCCATCAGTCTGGCCATCGGTCTGGTCTCCCTTCCGACTGATTTATACTGTTTGACCAGTTTTTTTTGTATTTTACCCTGGGCTTTAATTTCACACCTACAAGCGTCCCCCCCTCTCTCCAGGGAGACAGATTCGCCGTCACCGAGAGCCGGCGCAGAGCTCTCAGACAGATGAGGCAGCGCGTCTCTCTCTGTCTCGCAGCCAGACTGAGTTATAGCGCTGCCACAGACCATGCTCTTCTCCATCACAGCGTACGTGTGGCGGCGGGGTGGTGAAGTGACAAAGCGGACCCGCTGCCAGGAGGGGTCAGGTCTGAGTGCCGCGTGTGTGGCACTGCTGTCGAACCCTCGAACGGCAGTGTGAACTGTGTTTAAATTATTCAAATATGTGTTATTATTATGAAGAGTATGTTTTGGTATTATTACACTGGGCAGCAGTGTAGCATAGTGGTAAGGAGCAGGGCTAATAACTGAAAGGTTGCTGGTTCGATTCACCACTGGGGCACTGCTGCTGTACCCTTTGGCAAGGCTCTTAACCCACAATTGTCTCAGTAAATATCCAGCTGTATAAATGGGTAACTCTGGATAAGAGCATCTACTCAATAACAATAACGTGTTATTATTATGTAGGTGATGTAGGTGTGTAGGTGATCCAGGATAGGAGCGTATGCTGGGTTAACACACTGTGCGATGTGTAGAGGTGGAAGGCTAAATGCATGAGTCATCCCTTTGCTCTTGGCTCTTTAACACCTTCCTGTGTTTTTACAGCCCCCATTGTCTCGGCACCGCTCTCCTCGAGGAGATTCAGACAGCTTTTGCCCTTAACTTAACTCACACTTCAGCCAAAGTGTTACTTTTTTCTCTACAAAACACACATTATATTCATAACTTCACTTGATTGCTGGAGTCACCAAACTGTTTGTGAAGAAAAAAAAAAAGTAACACTTGCGTCATAGTTAAGGACGAACACTGATTGAGTCCGAGCCGCTGTTGAGTGTTACAGAGGCCCTCTGTGGTGCTCTGAAGTGAAGGAAATAATGTTATCAGAGTGGTGGAGTACCCTGAGATTACAGCACTCTGCTCATGCCACGTTCAATCTCTGATCATCCCATTGTCTCTCCCAGTATTCAGTGGGAATCTTTCAGGCCCTGGGTGGTCCCATCAGATGATCCCAGGATGCTGGTGTCTCTCCTGCTTTTGAGCTGATTAAAGACATGATTTTATGGGTGTACAGGGGTCTCCAATCTGCCAGCAGTGCTTCAGAATACCTGAAAGGGTTCCAGACAGACAACAGTCTTATAAATTGTAAGAAAACAGGGTTTTTTTTCCTAAATCTAACATTCTTTTTTTTTTTGTTTTTGATGAAATGAAAAGGATTTCTCTGGATGGATCTCTGGTTCGTATTCACATGATCAGTAGGAATTATTCATCACCTGTAAATCTTTTTATGTTTTATTCAGTACTACAGCTGTCTTTTAAGTTGAACCTTTAACCCTCTACCTGTGGGTACGATGTTTCCAAAATATTTCTGTAAATTTAGAATGAGGATTGATACGGTGTACATATACACTGCAAAAAAATCCTTGTACAGAAACAAAGATGAAAAACATTTTCTAAAGAGCAGCTACGCCGGCTGTCACGTTACTCTGTTTAATTCTGTTTGACAACAAAACAAAGTCCCGTGAACAAAGAAACTTTGATGGAGTTGCAATTTTATGTTGCGTGTCTGAAGCAGCAAAGAGGGACGACAAAGTAATTGAGTAATCACTGCGGAGATCCAATACTTCCTGCTCCTGCTAAATAGTTTTCGTGACTAATAAAGGACTCCGCAGAAGACGCCACTTTCGCTGTGCTTGTGCATATGTATGAGAAGGCTGAGATGCCATGTGGTTTCACTTCCAAGCGGTAAGGGGCTACGATGGTGCTGCCTACACTACTAGTGATTATGAACCGGGAAACGCAAGCGACACTCTCGTTGGAGTTGAATATGCATGAGCACCTGCAAGGAGGGGCAATAACACGGGCGCGGAACTTCTGAGAGCCTGAGATCTCGCTAACGTGTGAAGTGTCTCTTAATGTGGAGGGGCAGCTGCCTCCACGCTGAGACTGTCGTCAGCCCTAATTGGTCGTCAGGTGTCATGTGACCTCTCCCTAGGTGTCTGTCAGTAGCACAGTGCCAGGAACAAAGCTCTGTGACAAGAGGCCGCGTTCCCTAATGGAAACCCCTTTGTTCTGGTGTCACTTTCATTGCGGCAATCAAGACATCTCCGAGACTGATCACCTGACCCAGCGGCAGACTTCCCTTCATTTGATTTTAGTCTTTTTTTGTCTCTTTCCACTGAGACTGGGGACTTTGGGTTGCCTAAATTTGCACATGAATAGATATTATAAGGATATTACTATTCTTTGTGATTAGTTGTTTATTTGTTTATTTTTTGCTGTGAATATCTTTCAGAATAAAAGACTCTCACTGTTAGCATTTCACAGCTTTAGCTGAGCTGCGTCTGCATAGGGAAGAAAGAAGGGAGGAAACAATCTTTCCGTGGTGCTCATTGCCCATCATCCAGGCTTGTGTTATCCATAAGCAGGTGTTATTAGGCTATGCCATGGATGCTTCACATTTCACTTTCATGGCTTTTCTCCACTCTGAATTCTGTCTAATGAAAAATGAAGCTCAGTTCAGCCGTGCAAGAGGAGCATCACTTTAAGACAGACCGGACTTACTTACTTGGACTTACAGTGTTTGCTCCTATTTTAGGCTTCCATATTGTTAATGGACAGTCTCTCGAGAAAAGAGGTCTCCTCCTCCTCTCCTCGTGTAATTGTGCCAGTCTCTAATGCAGATAGCTAATTACCCACAATGCACCGGGCCCGGCCGGTCCGCCAAAGAGTCCTCGCTTTCCCTCGTTTTAATCTTTCCGCCGAGCGCTTCTCACAGCCGGGGGCGGGGGGGCGGGGGTGTCATGCGCTGTTTGTCATGGCATCTTACCATCGGATCATTAAAAGCGGGGGCTCCCAAAAAGCTAACACAATCGCTTAGTTTCATACATTCATGTTTGCAGTCCGTTAATCTGGGATGAAGCTGTGTCAGCAGTCCCGGGCTCTCTCTTAATGCAGGTTTAATGGTTTGACTAAAGACAGCCTCTGCAGGGAAAATGTGCCCCTGAACACCGAAAACGTATTTTGTAATAATATTGTTTTGGGAGAAACGCAAGCTCTTTAAAAGAATCTTGTATTGTATAAATCTTGTGAAGTCGTATATAAGTTAGTTCTAATTGGGGAAAATCTCATTGCTAAAAACCCTTGAAAAGGTGTTCCTGAAAATTTATCATGACATATGTGGAAAAGTTATTACTGCAATGGATCCAGCTTCTGTTTTGTGAAGGATATCTGGCATATCTGTTCTGCAAATATCCTTAATGGAAGCTGATTCCATTTAGTGGAACCTTGTTGGCAGAGAGGTTATTTTTGTGTGTGTGTGTGTGTGTGTGTGAATGCATTTATGTGTGTGTATATATAGAGGCTAAAGGTGAAGGCTGAACACAGCAGTATAATAAGGAGAAACAGCCATTTATCCTACTGCGGCTCATCTTAAAATAATAACGGCATCTTATTCCTGTCGTCCTTGTCATACATTGGAAACAACTAAAACTGCACCAGTTTTAAAGAGAGCAAATCACGAAACTGGTATTGCAGACTGCCGTAATAAATGAATAGATGATAAAGTTACAGCGTGGTGTAAAACACACTTGCAAACTCCTTGTTTTACTAAACACTGCTCTGTCTCTCCCACAGAGTGCGGAGTGACCCATAGTCATGTGACCTGTGCATGCCTGCCACATCAACAGGGCGATTTTCACAGGTTAAAGCAACATGTACTGAACAGTCACGCAAGGGTCCTCCTCTAGGCCAACCCAGTCATTGTCGTGTGATTTCTTTTACCTTTCCGCCCGGGTTAGTGCGATTTCTGTCTACCCACGACAGATTTCATTCAGGCATTGAGGACCCTCTCCGAGAATCGCATGAGCTGCACTCTCCTGGTGAGGTTTCCTGGTGAATTCTGGACTGTGGCTGAAGTGTCAGCCTGGACCCTCCTGTGTGTGATCAGGAGCACTGTAGCCCTGTTAGAGGGCGCCTGGAGGAGGTCTGTTTGGTGCACTCAGCTGCGCACTCTCTGTGGGGTTCTTATTGACTTTGTTCCAGAAAATGAGGTTTCAGAAGGTTAACTCCGTTCCAGATTTCAAAGATTTAGTTGTTTTTCACCTTTTGTTTATTACGTGTTATTGCTGAAAAGCACATAATTTGTTTTCATAACCAGGAACAGCTGCTATTCTAACATTGAGATCTGCATACAAATCCCAGAATGCACTGCTCCATCCGTCCTTCTCTGTGTAGACTGTAGCATTCATAGTTTCATTTACAAATCCATTAAAACCATTTTCGCAGTGCATGGGGCTGGTGATAACGGGCTAACCAGTTTCGTAGTGCATTCTGGGAACTCGAGGCTGACAGGATTGAGCAACTCGCGTGCGCTTGGCTTCAGCAAATAAGTTATTTAATATCAGCATTTCAATAGAGATAAATGGCTCGGATGTTACAGATGAGAGACCCTGTATGTGGGTTGAAGGCTCAAGTAGAGATGGGTTAAAATACTGTCTTGTTGCAGGGAGATATAAATCAAGTGGCCATTGACTGCTCATGCATTAGAGGAGGGTACTGCCACATGCTGATGTCGGAGATTTCTCTGCAGAGGGACTGGTGCCTTGCTTTTTAGCATGCAAACCTCGTGCGGTGTGTGCTAAGGAATAATGAAATTACTGTTAAATGACAGATTTTTGGTGAAGTTGCCCTTTAAATTTCAAGCTGCAGTCAGATGCAGAAGTTAAATGATTTATAAAAGTTAAACTGCCGATGAGTTTGCAGAGAAATAGCCTGAGATGTCCTCTGAAGCGGGCTGTATGCCGGCAAGCTGTCCTGCATCAGCGGCTGTTCTTGGCACCTTCCCGGCCTCCTGCCTCCAGCTCTTCCTGTTGTTTCAACTTCCTCCCTCCTATTCCTTCATCCTCCTCTGTCCTTCCCATCTTCACCAAAATATCATCCCACCCTCCCTCATCCCCAAAATTTAATTCGGCCTTTATTTTGTCACAGTTGTTGAGCAGTGCTGCGTTCATCCTGTGTGCCCGTGGTGATGTCATCAGGAGGAGACAGAGCTCAGTGAGATTAATGCTCCAGTGTTTGAACATAGAGAGCAGAGAGCGATGCGCTGACTGATGACACAGGCCAGGCGGGGAGAGGGGGGCCGCCAGCAGAGTCCTTCCCGCCATCGGTGTGTTTTGGTTGGAGCGGCGGGGGCCACGATGCTCACGGGGAGAAGGGGGGGGTTGTGGGGGGGGGAGAGATTAGGTGGTCAGGAAGCAAGGAAGGAGGAGCGCCCCTGCCAGCCTTTAACACTGCTTGTCCCAGGACACCCTGAGGTTCGGTGACAAGGGGATTTGGGCTCGTTCCCCTCTTTATCTCCGTCAACAGAGGGGCGCTGCGCCACTCCCCGCCCCCAATCCCCTCCCACCCAATCCTCAACCTTCAGGACGTTGAGATTACACATGCCCGTAATCCCATTCACCTCGCGCCCCAGACGCGGAATCCGACCCCCTCTCTTCCCCCCTCCGCTCTCCCCTGAATCTCCTGCGTGAGCCTCAAGACAAAGCCTGAGTGCCCCCTTCTGATAAGACTTCAGAGAGAGAGCAGCTTCAGGGAATTAGCCTCGTTTTTCATTGGGGGCGGAGGAGGCTCCCCCTCCTGGTTTACCCCATTATCAAGCCGCACCGTGTTTGCGGTGAGCGGGCGTCGTTCCAACAGGATGCGTGGCTTTCCGGCGTTTAAAGAGCTCACCGCCAAGGCGGGTATCATTAAAGATGCAGGCAATTGCGGTGGGGGGGGGGGGGGGGGGGGGCTGTCACTCGGGCTTTGCCTTTTCTTTCTTCTTCTGTTGGGGGAAAAGGAGTGTGAATACCAGGCCATTACCTCCACATTAAACGCCAGCGGGCATTCTGAAAGGGCCAGGCCTTCAGGGGGTTTTGGCCGTGGTGTTTAGATGACCTCCTCCCAGGACAGGGACCTTGTGGATGTGAATGTACCTCAGCCACCCCCATCCCCCTCCCCATATTCCCCACAGCCTGGAGAGAGGAGCACTCTGTACCCACGGGGACAGCTGCCCCCTTACAATTTTGGGCAGATGTGTGTGTCGGTGACATAGGGGACATCTGTGTGTAGCATCTGCCCCACTGCTGTTTGGAGGGTTTGGCTCTGGTGCTGTACCCCCTTCTCATCACCCCCCCCCCCCCCCATTGTCCCAGCAACTCCCCATTGCCCTTACCCTATTTCATTAGATAAACATCAGCTGGTACGGGAACAAACCCCCTTCAAAACGTGGGCGTAGGTTTCCATGCGGACACGAGCACCATTTCCTCAGACCCCAGCAGGGCCGCAGAGAGTGTCTGAGTCAGGGGCTGAAATTACAGTGAGTAATCGGGGGATTCGGATAAAACAACAGGCGAAGGACGTCTTGTCCTTGCAGGGTCAGACTCACGAGCCCATTCCTTTAATGAACGCAGTTTCCCTCGTAACTTCTGCCTCCACACGCCTGTCCTACCCGGTGTGGCAAACCTGCCGGAGATGAAGGAGGAGTGGAGCCCGAAAACCTTCTAGCGAACAGGACGCCCGGCCAACGCCTCCCCTCAACGGGACATCTCTGAGGAATTGGGAAATGGCCACGGGGGGGCGGGGGGGGGGGGGCATTCCCATGATTACAGTGTGCAAGTTTTTGCATGCGGAAGGGCGCCCCGGCCGTCTCTCAAACACTGCCGCACGGAGATAAAACTCTCATATTGTTTCTTTCTTCTCCTCCTTTTTTTTAATCTGCAGGGAGAATTTATCTTTCATTTCCGCAGATAGCAGAAGAAATAAACGGCGGAATCCTGGCTCTCAAGGACGTTATTTGTCTTGCTCCTCGTATCATTTAGCTCTGGCGGCGGCCCTTCGGCCCCGGCTTTCTCAGCCCCGCCTGCTCGCGCACATGGGAGGCCCATGGTCCTACGTGACCATCTCCCACAGATCCGGAGCCCTTGAAAATGTTGGGATGAGTTCGAGGTTCAGGTGATTCATCCCTGCAGCGGGAGGAACAGCAGAATGAAATATCTGTGGACTGCAAGAGTGGGCAAACTCTGGAGTTCGGTGACAGGCCCGGCCTTGTCCGCAGGCCACGTCTCCCGGAATACGAGGGTGAAATGAGTGTGTGTGACCTTGACACGCATCGCTACCTTCATATAAACAAATAGCGGAACATCTGGACAAACGCGCGTTCAGCGGTGACTAATCTCCCCGTCAGCGGCTCGTCATTGCACCCTGCCGAATCTTCCCCCGCACTCCCTCTCCCTCTCAGCAGGTCCCCCTCCCAGGACGAAGGATGTGCACACACACACACACACACACACACATATGCACATACTCACACAGACATATACATACATGCACGCACACACACACACACACACACACACACACACACACACACACACACACACACACACCCCTCCACATCCCCATTTATTTATCTCACCAATTCACTCAATTGTCCTGTCTGTTGTTCTGCAATATTGCATTCTATTTCAAAGCCTCTCAGCTCATATAGTATGTACACAGTATTAAAATGGCTTTATTAGAGCGATTTCCAGCTGTGTGATTTACAGACAGCAATAAAGGGACATTTGCAGCTCTGAATCTTCTCTATGGCATCATTTTATTCATGCATCAGGGCTGATGCTCACCAGCTCAGAGTAACAAGTGTCTTTGTCTGAAATATTATGGGACTGTTTCAGAGATGTTTAGCCCCTGCAGAGTGTCAGTGTCTGAAGACACAGGGAGAGGCAGGGATCATGGGAAAATTGAATCCGATAAGGGCGGCGCAGTGATTTTTCGGACAGGAAATTTGCCATTGATGCAAACGCCTGTTTCTGTCTGCTTCTCATCTTGGAAATAACACGCAGGCAGAGCTGACATTTTATTCGGTGGCCCGCGCATTCATTGATGATTAATGTGATTTTAGCCCATTGATTTTTCATTTTTTACTCTTTTTTATGATGTGCAATGCGCTGGTGGCATCCGTTGATTCTCCCATGCACAGCCTTAGCCTGGAAGAATTGACGAGCCAGAGTTTTACATTTGTCATTCCTGTTTCACTTGTTGTCGGTTCGTTTTTTATTACAGTGGGCAGTTTAAATGAGCTGTTCATTTTGTATCTAGATTTAGAGGGTTCAGCATAGGCACCGTACTGTACCTGCTATTATCCACAGTCCTACATTCAGTGCTGGGAGATCATTAAGTGCCATCGCTACTACCAGGCAGGCTCAGGACCATGTGCGTTCTGACTGTCATAGACTCGGATTCCGCCTGGAATTGAACTCAATCAAGCGCTGTCTGCTGAAACGGCTCCAGTAGAAGCGGTGGAAAAGTAATAATGTGGGTTGCCCTGGGTAAATGCACCTGGTCCAGGCAAGCTGGGAGCAGAAGGGGGGGGGGGGGGTGCGCAAGGGCACCGGGACGCAGCGAATCCTCCCCCCCACGAAATAAGCCAGACCTGCCGCTGCTCAGCGAAGAGTGATGGGCCTGCCAGCCAGCTGGGCTCCGGCCTCGTCAGCAGAAATGATAAAGGCATTAAAAAATGCAGAGGAGCCTCCCGACTGCTGAGTCACGGGCTTTCTGATGCGATAGCAGGCTCCCCAGTGACTCTGCGCGGCCCAGTTTTATTACCCTGTTTACCAGCAAACCCCCTTCACTCACGGTGGCTCAAAACACGCGTGGCTCTCAGTGCAAAATCTGCTGTCAGAAGCAAAAAGCTGCCTTTGACAATGATTTGTCGTGCCTCGTTTAATAATGGAGTTTGTCTCTTTTTTTCCTGTCTGTGTGTGTCAGGTGGGCATTAGGCTGTAAGCGGGATTTTTCTGCATTCCTGAACCCATGTGCAGTGCTGATCACGCTTGGAGTGACTTCGCTGCCGCGTTTTCACACTCTGCGAATTCTCTGACTCATTTATGCAGCTGGAACATTAGAGATAATTTGGCTAAAGTACCGTGCCTCGCAGGAGGCTACACTGGTTGGGTCCCAGAAAAAGGATTAGAGTCGTGACTCATGGATCCAGAACATGGCGCTCTCCATCCAGCTGTTGGCTTTCAAAGCCTGGTCCTGCTCTGTGACCCACAGGCTCTAACCTTGAGCAGCATTTTGCAGTGGTGCTTGATGGGAGGTGAAGTCCGTTGTCAAAGGCTGGGGAGCACATTTATACCAGCTCTGCACTGCATTTCCCATCAGCACCTCTGCAAAACGAGGCTTCATGTAATGTCCCACCTGCTGAGTTGACTCCGGTTTTCTGAGCGTAGACCCTGTGCAGCTGTCTTGGTACAGTGGTGAGACTGAGAAAGACTGAGCGAAGTGGCACAGCTGTGGAGGAGCAGGTTGTCCGCACACCACAGCATGCCCAGGTGGAGACGGGCCCACACCACCACGCAGGTACCGTCCACCTCACAGAGCAGTGACCCCGTCCGACAGGGGCACAATGGATCTTCCCTCCCTCATTCTCCCCCCATCGATCCTACTACCTCCCTGGCGGACTGTCCCCCCGCCCCAAGCGCACGCAGGTGTATTGGGTAGCTTTGTGCACCCGGTGACTCCTGCCCGTTTTCCCCTCTTCCTCTCCCTCTCAGACGGCCCTGACGGAGCCGTATAGATTTCCTCTTCCAGCCAGCACTCCCCGCGGCGTGTCATTGACCCATTAGCGCCGTTTCAGAAGCAATTTCACCATCGATTGGTGCCCGCGCGAGACGGATCTTAACACGCTGGGCCCACTACACATCGGGATTAGCCACGAAATCTCCGGGTTCGTGCCCTCAGATTGGATTTGCGCTTCAGACTTGTCAGTTTTGATATGGCCTGCAGCTGTGCAACATTATTTCAGCTTGTAACGTTTTCCGCCTCCCCGATACATCATTGTGTTCCCTTCCAACGACTGAGAAACACCAGGGGAAAAAAAATAAAGCCACAGGGAATGTGGAGTGACTAATTCTGTACAGAGGGGTGTGATGCTGATTTTCGCAGATGCAAAAGCAAATGGATTTACTGATAAAAATCTGGTTATTCCATTGACGTAGTGAGTGTACATGTTCCCTCACTCTCAGATCTCAGCACAATCCTGCCCTGGTTAGTCATTCCATAGCTAATCTCTTGCTCCTTCTCCCGGCACTGATAGTAGCCCACCATTGAGCTCCACTGAGTTGCGACAAAGACCAGAAGCTGGATTGTGAGATATGACCCACCACAGTGTGGGAACCTATGTGCCACTCATCCAGGTGAATGGCCTGGGACATTAGTGAACACTGCCCTCTAGTGATGGCGTCGAGCACGTTCAGGGGGCAAAGGCTAATTCTTGTGAGCATAAGGGAGGGTGTCATTATTGTTCAGTGTAGAGGTCACTGAAATAATAAGCAAGAAGCACAACAATACAACACTAATTGCGATGCAGTGCAGTGTTTCCCTGGGTAACAGTCATGTTATTCGCATGAATGCCTCTCCATTGAGAAAGAGAGGGTCCGGCTTTGCCGCCATGTGACCACCATGTTGATGGGGTGACTGTAGACAGATGACACTACAGACATTCTGTGTATGATGACCAGATATTTAATTCTGTGTGCTTCCGATTTATGCCAGTGCCATTACTGCAGATGTAAGTGTTCTGATTTGCCTCATTATGGGCTTTCTAAAAGGGAGCGGTCTAAAGCGAAGCATCCATAGCTTGGACAGCAATTTCCCATTACCAGTCAGAACCTCCCAGACAGAGGACAGATGGACAGCAGGAGATGGATATCTGATCACAGTAAATAGGGTATCTGTAGTGACGCGGCCACAGAAAGCTGCAGCTGTCACAGGATGGAATAATTAGAGCTGATCCGCAGCCTGAAAGTCACAGGGCTGTGGGAGGATATTCTCACTGGGCCTGTGAATTAGCTTCCGTCGCTTCTCCCTGGGAAACAGGCCGCTCGCCTTCTCCACCGCACATGGCGTGCTGTGCACATGATCGCACAGGAGCGGGAGTTAGGTTCGTTCACCAGGATCACGATCAGATGATCTCCGCTCTTCTGCTGAAACAAGCACCGGCGGCAGAATGGATGCTGGGTGCTGGAATTCTCCCTCTGCATTCCCCTTACACTGTGTGATTTCTGCTTTAAAGTAGGGCGGCAGTGTAGCACAGTGCTCAGGAGCATGGCTCATAACTGAAACGTTGCTGGTTTGACTCCCTGCTGGGGCACTGCTGCAGTTCCCTTGAGCAAGGTACTTAACCCACAATTGCCTCAGCAAATATCCAGCTGTATAAATGGGTAACATGTAAAGATTGTAACCCATGTAAGTCACTCTGGATAAGAGCATTTGCTAAATGACAATAATGTAATGTAATGTAATGTATGTTCAGCTGTAAGGTTTGCACAAGACACACACCTAGGCCAGTTTTGCTGCATGTGCTGCAGTTACTGTATCTGTTAAATGATCTGCATAGCAGATGTGTCATCCAAAATGAACTGAGAGAGTTCACATTTGTCATTTTTATTTTCCTCATTATAGGCTAATATTTTACGATAATGTGCAGTTTCAACAAGCTATTAGATTTGTGCCTGGGTTTTAGATGGTTCGGCATGGATGAACTGTTATCCTGTTTTTTTTCGAGGTGAGAATTATCCACAGTCCCACAGTCAGTGTTGGGCGATCAGTAGCACCATTTCATTCATAGCGACTTGCATAGCTTACAATTTTATACGTTACATGTTATGATTTTACATGTCATACATTTATGTACCTCCATTCCTTGATCAGTTTTTAGGAGTGCCGTAATTACCATGTCAGTTCATCTGTCAGGCAGATGGCTTTGGGCGAGACACAGCGTTTCGCAAGATGATGTATTAAACTTGCCTTCTTGATACCCCGCTGATTATGCATCTGGAGAATATTATATCAGCAGTGCATTTTATGACACTGCTAACATTTCCATTATAAAAGACCGCGTGTGCAAAGGAGATCGTGTTGCATTCTGAAGCAAACGCTGGGCTGCACAGGACATCCAAAAGGACGTTTTTTGGCCTTTTCCAGCTCTGCTTATCCAGCTGAGTGCCTTGTCTTTTACATAACCCCATGTCCTCATCTGAATGTCTGGTTTTGGAAGCGTCACCAACAGCCGCTGTCCTCGCGACCCTGGAAGGAATCCGCTAATTCCGTCATGTTTAGCGCCACTTCTTCAGGACATAAAAAAAAAAAAAAAACATGACGGTGGGATATTGCAGCCGAAAGAAAGCTTTGATCTGGCTCCACAGCTACAGAGGAAAGAGATCCTTATTGTCCACCATTTTCTGACTCCTAATTTCCCCCCTCGCCTCCTGATCGGGGAAACGGGTCCCGGTGCTCTCGGGCCGATTGCTTCTCAGTTGCAGCCGAGCCAGGACAGACCGGCGGCGTTTGAGAAATAGAATCCTCTCTCCCCGGGATGACAAACAGGTGGCCCTCTGGGAAGCGCTGTAATAAGATTTTATCTGGAGTGGGTGAAGCGTGTTTCCTATCACCAGCGTGTAGAGATGAAACGCTCCCAGCAGCAGCTGTGTGGAGCTGGGCTTAGGTCACGCGGCCTTTGCAAAAGGGCTTGTGCCATGGGGTCGGATCAGGATTGGAGCACTGTCACTTTGGGGGGGAAAAAAACCCTGCTTATGAATTAATCTGACTGCAGGTTGTGCTGGAAAACCATGTGCTATCAGCTGGTGGGTAAGGTCAAAGCCCTAATGCTTGTGAACTGTGCAGTAAATTTATGGGATAATCGGTGATATGTGGCAGAGGGCCAGCCAGACCAAGAGCCAGAGTCCAGAACCATCTATGACAGCTCTGTCACAGGGGGAATTAACAGAACCAGGCTTTTGGATCCTCCTGTTCCAGGCCAAGTGGGTGTCTGGTTTAGCGCCAGGGACATGGTGCAGGGCCCCGTCGCTCTGAACTGTGTGCCAGGCAGTGCCCCCAAAATCCCTTAATCTGCTGCTGAGAACTCCGCTAGGGGAATTATGGGTAGCACTGATGACACAGAGCCAATCATCTGACAGACATGCAGTAGATCATCAAATGGAAACCGGCACAGAGGCACAAATGGCTGGGTTTTTTTTTTCTTCAATCATCAGAGGTTTACCTTTTACCTGTGCATCTCACTGAGGCTTAAAATGAAGGATAAGTTTACCAGAACAAGTCAGTGTACATTAAAACATTAATCCCAGGGAAAACAGGTTAGGAAACCCACATACAAGAATACAGCAAATGCACAAAGGCAGGATATTACTAAACACTTACCCTCTGTTGTACTTTCTCATAGAGCAGGGGCTGTTTTAAAGTGCACCTAGGGCACTTAGCCAAAAAAACGATCCACGTTTCACCCCATTCTTGTTATTTTATGCTATCATGTTAGCTGAAGTTTGAAAATGAGCTGTGTTTTATATTCCACCTTGGGTTTATTAAAAATGAAGCCAATGAGCAGTAGAGAGGTGAGGATACCAAACACACATCAAGCTGATGGCCTTTCCAGGGCTCATTTATGAATATGCAGTGTGCCCATCCAACCACGTTCCCAGGGTTTCATTTTTGTTGAAAACATGCCTGTGGAAAACCAGCTCAATCTCCAACAGCAGAGTTAAGAATATTTCCTTAAGTGTGAAAATAATTCCCAAATCGCAATCCCAACCAGCACTAAAGACTTCCCATGACTTCCTGCCTTTGTCAGTGAGAGAGGGCATTCTAAAACTCTGATTGGTGGTGGTGCGAATAGCACTTCCTGCCTATAGGCTGCTGGTGGGCTTCTATGCCTGCCATCTCCCAGTTCATTAAACAGAATGAGAAAGCCTCCAGCCATAACCATTAAGAGTCTGACAGTTTGCGTGGTGCTCTTGGACAGGGTCTCCCAAATCTGGTCCTGGGGGCCCCTCAGCGTCCTCCCGTTTTCATTCCAGCCCAAATTGCCATCGCCAAAGTGTAACGAGCTGTTAATTGATCTGCAGTCTTAATTATCCATTCACCGTGATCTGCCCAATGATCTCTGAAGGCCACATTATTTCAGAAATAGATATGTGTGCTGCGAACTGTGAAGCATAAATGGCCTGTATTTATTGAAGGACTTACTAATCAAATGGATAAGTTCTCAGACAGCTAATTAATTAATTTTCTCTAATGTGCTGTCTGCCAGGGCCTTTAGAAAGAGGTTACTTTTGTCTGCTTTGGTTGATTGATTGACAGAGAAAGCATCACTCTTTAAATGCTGAAAGATTGGTCACCTGGCTACTTGAAACTAAACACCTGTCAGTGTAAGAGCTCGGGGACAGTGCAAATCAGTCAAACCTGTTTTTTTTTTAACTTCTGGAAAAGAAAAATCTCTGAAGAGCTTACTTATGTTTTCTGTCCCCAGCAAGGGGTTTGCTAGAACAAAAACCAACATATACAGACCTGTTCCAGGTATGCAACCTGTACTTAATTTCACTCTAACCAGCCCACCCATCTTGGATCTTAGGAAGCTGATGGTTTGACGAGACCTGGAAAATATGTTGGGTTGCAGCCCCCCCCCCCCCACTATGGAGTTGTGGAGCCCTGATTAAGAAGTTAGTCTTCATTGCTCTTCATCATTCACTCTCGTGATTGGCCAGAACCAGCCCCCAGCTGCCAGCTGCCGCGCTCACCCCACATTGCCGGGGCGACAACATGGGATTTGACACATGTGTGCAAACATTAGCTCACTTGTCCCAGCTGAAACGTCCACTATCCTGCCCCAGACAAGTGGGCTGTTAATATTGCATGGATGCCCTTTTGTTGATCTGGCAATTAACTCCTTGTCACATGCTGATGCTTGTGCAGCCATGCTTGTCTGCCAGTCCTGGGGGGGGGGGGGGGGGGGGTTGAGGATGAGAAAACAGAATCAGGCCTGTTTGGTGGGCAGCAGTGTGGTATAGTGGTAAGAAGCTGGCTTAGCAACCAAGAGGCTGCCAGTTTGACTCCCTGGCAGGGTGCTGCTGATGTACCATTAACCCAAGCTACTTAACCCAGATTGCTGTGGTTAATATCCACCTGCATAATTGGATGACTCTGTAATGTGGTTGTTGGGAAGATCTTTTAATTAGGCCCATTCGCAAAACAGCAAGGATGGGGCCAAGGTAGCTTCATTCAGGGCATCTGTTGTCAGGAATGAGTCCTCTCCAGGAAGGATATTGCCTTTTTAGGGAGGAATGAGGAGGTGGATCCTGTGTGGAGGTGGGTGGGGTGGGTGTGACCTGCTCAGCTGGGGTTCAGATTTTGGGGCCTCGCTACCATGGTGTCGCTACACTCCTCTGTTTTGATAAACCTCATCCCCTGGCACATGAAGAGCAGGAGCAGATGATGACTCAGATCTTAATCTGAGGTTAATGCAACAAAAATGTTATTTACTAGTTTTACTGCTGCTAAGAAAACTATTTTTCAGAATTGGATTGGAACCCCTGACATTTGCATGAAATCTTTCTGGATATAGTCTACTGAAAATTGCCAATCTTGTATGTATAACTGCTAGGCTTAATCAGGCTCAATCTTTCACTGTTTGTGGCATGGCACTCTTTATCATTAGACATAGAAGATTTTACTCAATACAAGACTTGAATTGTGATGATTGTTGCTTTTTTCAATCTGGTGAAGACTGGTGATATAGACTATCCAGTCTGAATGATAATTGTCTTATGAATACTTCCACTTTGTCTTCCTACTTATTCTTTACAGTAGCATTTTGTTTCTTGTTTTAAACAATAAAAAAAAAATTGATCACAAATAAAAAAGAGCTGGAACAGCACACAGACAGACAGACACGTAGGCATACAGACAGACAGAGAGACAGAAAGACAGGCAGACAGGCAGACAGGAACAGGGAGTGGTTCGGCAGTGTTGATTCTCACATCATCATCCTCATGTCGCCCGTGTGAAAGAGCTGATAACGGAGCGCTGGGTTGCCACGGTTGGTCGACTCCTGCAGGGAACCCAGGTGTGCGCAAGTTAGACCCCCCCTTGTTGGAGGAGGTGCAGAGCGCATGGTGTCTGTGGCTGCACAGCTGTGCGGAAGCAGGGGACGGCTGTGGGAATCAGCCAGGCGCATCGCTTTCATTCACCGAGCCTGCACCCGCGAGGAAAACAACCCCTCTGGGAACAGAGGGACAACATGTGTCACATCCTGCTCATTGGGAGCGAAGCTTCCACTGTTACCAGGAATACAGTCCCTTCCAGGGTGGCATTACAGATCCCTGCTTAACCAATGGGAGAGAACCTTACACTGTTAACAGCATTGCAGCCTATCCCAGCCTATCCCAGAGTGCCATTACAGAGTAACATTACGGAGCCGTGCGCAGACAGCGGGAGAGAACCTTACACTGTTACCAGCAGTACAGCCTATCCCAGAGTGCCATTACAGAGTAACATTACGGAGCCGTACGCAGACAGCGGGAGAGAACCTTACACTGTTACCAGCAGTACAGCCTATCCCAGAGTGCCATTACAGAGTAGCATTACGGAACCGTGCTTAAGAAACGGAAGAGAATCCGTTGCTATTACTAGCAATGCAGTCCCTGCCGAGTGACGTTACAGTATTGTGTTTAAGTATTGGGAGAGAACCCTCCACTTCTACCAACAAAACTTAATGTGTGGCATTACGGAGTGGCATTACAGAGTCTTGCTTAAGCACGTAGCCCAAAGCCCATAACCCAAAGGTTGCAGGTTTGAATCCCGTAATGTTGCACACTTAAGCAAGGTTGTGGCAAGCAAAACCTCTGTAGCTTCATATTTTAGAAAATGTAAGTCGAGAGTGATTGACTCCTTGCCATTTTACACAAAATTGCAGTCAATGTGCAAAACTCAAAGTTAACAATATCAATAACAATAAACCGTCTTTGTTTTCTCAAGGTAAAAGAGCGGAAAGTGCCGTGTTGCGTTTGGACGGAATTTTTGATCAACATCAGTTCCATTTGGGCAGCAGTCTGACTTAGTGGTTAGGGAAACAGGCCTCAGGCCAGGTTGTAAGTTGGACTTCTTTAAGAGACACCACTGTTGAACTTTTGAGGAAACTGCTCATTGGATTAAGGCTGAAATGTAAAAAATGCAAGCCACAATGTTTAATTCTTCCTGGATATAGATGTCTGCTAAGCAAATATTATAATGTAATAATATAATTTGTGTCAATATTAATGTTAAAATAAACATTTAGTTAAAGAGGTATTGTTAGCATATCACCAAATCTTGTCCTGTGCATTTTTATCTCTCTCTCATTGCTGTTTGAGAGGGTTGCTGTTCGCAACCACAGGGTTTTCTGGGGTTACGAAGAGTGCGTGATGTCTTTTTGGAACTTTCATTATTTTACTGCCCAGAGGCAGCAATGAAAGCACAGGCCAAACTGAAGTGCACGCCATCTCCCCCAAAATTTCAGTGGGCGCTGAACCATTAGCCAGAACAGCGATGGAAGCATCTTTTCACAGTTAAATGTTAGAGCTCTTTGAAATAAAAAAAAACACATTTATTAAATTAGGCCAAAATATCCTTGCTCATAAATGTATAGCTTGATGACAATACAATTAAGAAGTGAAGGCCACAATGGAATTTAGATCCATGGATCACGTTGCAGAATTACACAGACGCTGTCTGCCAGTACAGTTATGTGGTGACGGGGGCAGTGGAGTGGAGTGGAGAGGTGGTTTTAGCACCGAAATGCTGTGACCAGTATGTCTAAATTCATATTGCCACAGGTTTTCTGTAATCTGAAGCAGTCTCAGTACTTTTGAAAGGGCTTTGTCTGCCTGGGTCAGCCTTCAGTGAAAAGAGTGGCATGAAATGAGGCATTGGTGAGGCATTCATGATGAGTGTGGCAAGTTGGTCAGGTGTGAAAGATCCCGTTTTGCATGTGGAGCAGGGAGAAGGGGGGCGGGGTTTCATCAACACTGCCGATAGACACAGGGCAGCAACCTCACCTGGATATCTCTGTTTTCAGAGGGAGTAATCATTGCAGGCGCCCTCCCAACTAATCACAGCAATCAGAGGCGCATTGTGACGCTCTTACCCAGGGCTCTCCAGCATGACCTGCGGAGAGACAGAGAGAAAGAGAGAGGAAGAGAGAGGAAGAAATGCTCCTAACCATGCACAGAGTGAGAGAAGCAGAGTCCACTTTTTTTCCCTCCTGATAAGGAGAGTGAGAGACAGAGAGAAAGCGGGGAGAAAGAGGGAGGAAGAACCCTAATTCTAACCCTAACCCTAACCCAGTTCCGTGCAGAGTGAGAGAAGCAGAGACCGTTTTTCATCTCCAAGAAGGAGAGAGAGGGAGAGTGAGAAACATAGAGAAAGAGAGAGGAAGCAGCCTTCCCGTGATGCTGACTGACAGCATCAAGCTGTCCTCCTGGTGTTGTCCCTGCCCGCAAGGGGACAATCAACCGTATTTTGGAGGCCCCCCCACCCCACCCCTTCCCACTCGTATTACGCTCTGAGGACCCCCTCGGTTCCGCATGAGCGCGGCACCATCTGGAAGGCTCCAGAAACGCCCCCGCAAGCCCACTCGCACGTGACTCGTAGCCGCACTCAATCAATTTAAGCACCGCCCCATGTTTAACCCGGCAATTAGGCAGTAATACGAACAGGGAGGTGGGTCTCCGAGAGCACTGTTCACTTACAGCGGCAACGGGGGCATTTCACACACAGTGCGTCCGAATGTCCTCGTTAACTTACAGGCCTTCATTACACTCACAATGGCACAAAGGGACTGTTTTTCCCCATTTTCTTTTTTCTCTTCTCTCTTCCTGTTGCTTAGAAACAGATTTGCTTTGCCGACACATCTTCATGATCTTTCATTTAGAAGGCTGGTGTGTGGGTATTTGCTCGAAATGTCAATCATTGCTTTCCTCTTTCTGTTTCAGGTGATCTCGGCCCTGTCCAGAATCTCCCACCACAGCATCGCACAGATCAAAGGCATCAGGTACGTTCTTTACCTCCCCTGGCCCACCTGTATATCAACCTGCAGCTTTAAGATAAAATACTGTGATAATAATATAGTTCAGCTATGTAGCACCTTGCATGTAAGTGTACAGGCCAACTTGCTTCACTGAAGATAAAAATACTTCAGATGAGATAAAAAAGTGCTTCAGTGAGGAAGATAAAATGCTAAAAAGTCAAGTAAGCAGAAGTAATGAAAAGAATACGCTAAAGCAATAGACCTAACATAACATTTATGAACCCCCAGACAGCTTTTCTTGAAAACTGAATTATGAAAAGATTCAATCAATAAAAAGCAAAAGATCATTTTAAAAGATCAGACCCAAGATCAAACTACAGGTCTTTTAGTTATGGTCAAGAGCGCATCTCAAGACAATGTCTGAGGAATGTAGCAATGGAACATTTAGTGAGAAAATTTAAGCTAGAAGTTAGGAGTGTTAGAGTATGCACTCTCGATGTCATTTGTGAGTGCAGGCTGAGCCCTTTAGCATGGGTTATAGCCCAGTCATGACATCAGCCAATAGTGACCATGACTGGTGAATGAGTGAATTATTTCAGACCTCACCGATGCATGAAGAACACATCTGACAGCCACGATGGACATGACCCGATTACCTAAAATGACAAAAGTGCTTGACACACATCTGCACGCTGCCAGCAGTAAATTAGCCAAATATGGGCCCAGTCAAGCAGCGCTGTGAAATCAATGTTTCGAAACGCTGTTGGGTGTGGCCGGGGAACCAGAGCCATGACAAGCAATTTGCACACTTGTGCGGTCCGTGATAAACGTTCCAAATGTGAGGAGTGTGAGTGACGTGTGAAAAAAATGCATTTGGCAGCCGTACCGGGCGTATCCTACGGAGAAGCAAAAACCACACAGGACCAGAACAATGGAGGAAACAACATCAAAGCCATAGCCATGTATGAAAGCAAAATATAAAAAACATGCAGGCTGCTAAGAACATGTATCAGAGGATGTGTACTTCACGCTAACAGGCTTTTTTTTAGTTGTGAAATGCAGCTGATCGCAGGCACCATGAAAGGCACCCAGGATGCTACAATAAGAAATCAGGGAGAAGGGACAGTGTGAAGGTGCCTGTTTGAGCTTACTTCTATACAGTATACACCAGCCATGCAAGGGCATGCTGAATTAGTGTGTGCTTTTGAGGTCCAACTAAACACTTTCCCTGGGGTTCATTGTCAAATACTTGATGCCTTTTTCACGTAAAATATCAAATTCATTTTCAATCTTTGTGTCCATGTTCAGTGATAACTGTGAGGTGATCTACTGATCTTTTTACCATTCTGAACAGTAGGTCTTTACAGCGTAAGCCTTTCTGTATGAGTGGTTCAGTGATCCAGTTGGTCCGTTTCACGCACAGCAGTGATCCGATTGATCAAGAGGTTGCAGTGACCTGATTAGTCTGGCAGTGATATGATTGGTGTGTAGGATAATCCGGCAATGATGCCATTGGTCCGTGCTGGGTGTTTGTTTGTTTGCACGGTCTGTTTCTCGCGGGGGCCCCCGGTGACTGCACTGATGAAGCCTTTTATCCAGCCGGTAATGAGTTGATCGCCAGGGCCCATTAGGCGGGCTGCCAGATGGGTGAGGAGCGCCGGATTGAGACGCCGCCGCCGTAAATAACGCGGCGAAACGTGGCGGGAAGCGCCGCGCTCACCGCTTCCCATCCATCAGCTCTGTGTCTCCCCACCGACCAGCTGGGCTGAGCGTCGGCCTGGTTTGGGCTGGTCCCTCCATCACGTGCCAATCCCCCTAAACCATTACAGATAACCCCCTCTCTAACTGGGGCACTTAAGCGATGCCTTTTTGTATAGTACGTTAATAGTGTCATTATTGTGATCATTGTGATTGTGATAATTGCAGTGCAGGCTGTACAGCTTAAGTATGGTATCAGTTACTGTATCTCTGTATGGTGTATTAACTCGTGTTCATCAGTGTCCTGGTGTATTCTGTAGGCCTTATTATGCCTTATTACGTATGGATGTAGCTTTGCTTTGTAAGTCGCTCTAAATGAAAGTATATGTGAATAAATGTGAATGTATTCTCATGGGTGCGATGATGTGCACTGTATGAGATGTGGTTTGGCAAGGGTACATTAAAATGAAGTATATTCCAGTGTATGGATACATGAATTACCAATGATCATTTGGCAAAAACGTGAAAAATTATTTTTGTGTATTTTTTTTTCAATGTTCTGCTTAAAAGAAACCTTATACAGTGTGACTTGCATAACTTGCACTTACATATTATCAGTTTATAGAGCTGGATATTCACTGATGCAATTCACCTTTCTCAAGTCTACAACAATGATGCCATCTTGGCTTTAAAGCAGCAAATCAGCGCTTAGTAGTCGAGTTCTGCTGTGTCACCATTGAAGGGCGTGACGCGTGGCCTATGAAATTCAAGTCTGCTGCTGCCCCAGTCCCAGGCCTGGAAGTGGGTGTGTGTGATGTCACCGAAGGGTGTCGCTCTGCGGAGGAGGACTCACTGACTGTGAGGATCTGGGTTTGCATTCATACGGTGGATGCTTCTCCCAGTGCTTTACGGCTAAATCACAGAGCTGGATTCTGTTTGTGTGCCGAATGCTTCTAAGATGTTAAAGGGCTGAAAATATTACTCTTATTCATCTCTCACCCACTGACATTGTGCGGAGATTAACCTGCAGAAAGTACATCAGTCAGAGAGACTTGTGTTTCTCCAGTATTTCTTCAAAGGGGCCTTTGGCTGGTATGTGTTGCTGTGGTGACGGTCTATAGGCTTGCTAGAACTCAGATGTTTGCTTTTGTGATGCTCTAGCCTGCTTCCCTTCTGCCAAATATCTGCACCAGGTTCGCCCCTTATTCCCCTACACACACACACACACACACACACGTACACATACAACCATTTACGCACAAACAAATATGCATATGTACATGCACACATTCACACACACACACACACACACACACACACACACAAGGACATTCACACATAGGGGGTGTATAATAGAGCAGATATCCACACAGTTGTGCAGTTTGCTTGTGCTTGGCTGTGCGTCTGCGCTCTTGCACACAGATCAACGCTCACACAGCCCTCGCTGGCTCCACCGGGCCCTGGGGAACGGGGTCTCATTACACCCCCATCAGGAGCTCTGCTCAGGGGAAGGACGATGGAGGTCTAACGCTCCCATGGAGGACTGTCACTCCCCCTCACGTGCAGCCCTCTCCCGGGTAACAGAGCCTCACCAGGCAGCCAGCATTGCAGGGTCAACGCTCTGATTTCCTTAGCCTTCGTCTGTCCTATACCTAATCGTCTGTATGGATTTTTCTGTATGGAACTCGGGGGCAGATTCTTTGATGTTCCTGTACTAGCAGCGATGAGTGGTGCCATTGCCATCTCTCTCTGCAGTTTGACACGTCCTGGTCAATGTAGTGTGCAGGGCTTCAAGGCCAGCCCCACCCGCCTCTACATCCAGAGCCTCCACTCCCTCTCAGCCCATCAGCCACCACACACACACAGGTAACCCCTCAGTCCTTGTTACTCTGAGATACTCTACATCAGCGTTTCTCAAACCTCTCCTGGTGGCCCACTGACCTGCGTATCTTCCATCTATCGTTGCTGCTTGATTAAATCAGGTGTGCTCAGCTAATCAAAAGTGCCACTGATGAGTTCAGTCAGGTAGGCAGAGCAAGGATAGACAGAAGATCCGCAGGACAGTGGGCCGCCAGGAGTAGGATTGAGAAACACTGCTCTACATCATAACAACAGCATCGCTGATACTCTGTATCTTAACAGCACAATCACGAATACTCTAAATCATAACAGCAGTGTCACAGGTACTCTGCATCTTTACAGCAACATTACAAAGACAGTATACGTCTTCACCAGTTATTCAGCTGTAGGTGCTTCACATTTCAAGCTCTGTCTTTGTTGAAGCTGAAAGTGCTCTTGTTGACTGGCACGTGAACATCCTTGAAGGGGTGCAGTCTGAAAAATTTCAGCAATGCAGACAGCACCAGAACCTTCTGTCACCAACCAGAGCCTCCTAGATGGAGCAGGGAAGAAAACCAGGAGCTGAAAATCTGGTTTTGAAACAGAATACCTCTGGCAGCATCTTTGCAGCAGAGTTACAGGAAAATGAAACGGATCAATGCCCTGTGCAGAAGCCTGCCTGTCAGCCTGCGGGTTATGAGAGCAGAGAGGCAGAGCTTGAAGAGACTCAGTGAGACTCGGAGCTTGGAGAGGGGTATTGATCTGAGCAGGAGGAGGCCGCTCTCTGGTCCTGGATCAGCCGTCCTGCATTGTTAACAGCACAGTTATTTTGTGCTTTGTACCTGCATTGCATGAGTCTGACAGAGGCTCGTAGCTCTGCTGTGTGTACACAGAGGATTGATTATTTTCATGGGATCCAGGCATTTCTGTGGATAGATGCTGAGCTTCGGTTATAAAAGGACGTGCTCGCAATTGACAGGAAGGTTGTGGTGGCGGGCAATGTTGCCACAGGAAAGCAAAGCATTATATTGCATTACATTACTGGTATTTAGCAGATATCTTATCCAAAGTGACTTACATTGGTTACAATTTTTACGTGTTAAACATTTATACAGCTGGATATTTACTGAGGCAGCTCTGGGTTGAGTACCATGCCCAAGGGCGCAGCAGCAGTGCACCAGCAAGGAATTGAAGCGCCAACCTTTCAGTTACAAGTCCTGCTACTTAACCATTATGCTACACTGCCACCCCAAGACAGACAGACAGGGAAGACTTCTCCTTACTCCCTGTATGTGTCCCTGTATTGCCCTGGATCAGCAGTCTGCATGTGAAAGCCTTCAAACAATGACCCAAGCACTGATCAGAGATCAGCGTGGGGGATGAGGCTCTAGGGAACGAGCGTGGCTGGTTGGCATGTAGCCATGAGCTTGTATCGTTTAGCCCACTGCCCACCTCTCTTTTATCTTCCTCTGTTCCTCTCCTGCATTCCTCCCCATCCCTTCTCCCCTGTTCTCTCCCGCTCTTCCATGGTCTGAAGCCTCACGCCCACTGCAGTGCTCCTTTTGCCATTGAAGCAAGGGCAGCACTGTAGCAATAGGCAATAGGCAGTGAGCGCTCCACTGAGCTTCGCTCCGAGATCCAGTACACTTAGTCAGATTTACTACCCTTAATACTGCCTTTGTGGGACTGATTAACGCCGCCGAAACTGTTATTTGCCTCTAACGATCGCACTTTTATTGATTTTGCTTTTTTTCTTTTGAAATAGTCACGGAAGGGAAAGTCGATGCGCGCACAATGATTTCCACTTGATTTCCATCGGTTCACTTGATTAGCACGGTTAAGTAATGCGTTTGGAGTTGATTAAAGCTGTATTCATCGCGGCGGTTTCTGCTGAATTAAGAATGCCAGTATCCATTCCCCCAGAGGAGTAAGAGCTTCCCAAAGGGTTTGTGATGGTGGAAAATATGGCTTTTCAGCACAATATTAGCATGATATTATACTGTTTGTTCAGCAGACAGACTTCATCCACAGCTGTTTGCACCGCTTACCTGTATGTATCCTCCATTTATATGGTTGGATATTTGGTGAAGCCAGTACCTTGCTCAAAGTGCCCCTGGCCTGCAAACCTCTGCTTAAACATCCCGTTCCCTAACCCTAACGAAGCTCTTCTAAATGACAATGGTAGCTGTGGCAGAGTCATTGATGTTGGCCTTTTCCCACGTGTATTCTTATGTATCCTACAAGATTTTGGAGACAAGATTCACGTCATTGTAACACTATGCATGAACCATCCATGTTTACTTTCAGCTTAAACTGTGCAATTACTTTACATTAGCATGTAAAAAAGAATCATAGGAAGTAACAAATTGCATGAACAATGTAGTCAAATATTATTTTCATCTGGGAATGTTGTTAGCCTGGTCTGACAGTGTTGCTCATTTAAATTGGGTACACTTATGTTTTATTGCATGGAAGTCACTCTGGATAAAAGCATCTGCTAAATGCATGTAGTTTAATGCAATGTATTTTATTTACTTGTCATTCAATGGATATTAAATAGATATTTGTCTTCAATTGTATGAAAGTGACCCCATTTTTTTCCACAATCAGGGACCCAAGAACCCCAGGGTTGGCCATCTTTGCCTTAAGCAAGGCTTGTAGGGGTCAGAGGTCACAGAGGTCCCTGTAACATCACAAACCTCATAGCCTGGTGCCCAATGGCGTCTCTGTGCCCGAGCTGCTGGGCAGTGCTGTCCTCATTAAGGCCACCCTCATTAGCCGCCCGCCTGCTCCA
This sequence comes from Megalops cyprinoides, assembly GCF_013368585.1. Lineage (NCBI taxonomy): Eukaryota > Metazoa > Chordata > Actinopteri > Elopiformes > Megalopidae > Megalops > Megalops cyprinoides. Next base: position 35,120,831 of record NC_050587.1, on the reverse strand, counting down.
GCAGAACACCAGCAGCATTCAAGAGGAGCACGTCTAACATGTCCGCAGGGGGAGCGGATAGACCTCTGTTGGTCCTGGTGTGCTGAGTCTCATCATTACTTCCGCTGCATCAAGGAGCCTTATCAAGTTTAAATAGACCAAATCAGACAGACAGTTTCTGAACTCTAACTCTCAGTCCATCTAACAGTCCCTCTCAGCATATTATATGTATATGTACATACACACATATTCACATAAATAAAATTCACATCCTTCCTGTATATACATATATAAATCTGTGCCAACATTCAGTACACTGCAGAATACCTGTGATTGGATTGGTGGACACAAGGAGCCACGTCTGTGGAACGATGACAGTTTTGCCCCAGTCTTTCGCACGCCTATAAACCAAAGCCGACACGATCTGCCCGTTTCACCGCGGAGGGTGAACGCTTTATGACCACACTATCACAAAACCCGAGCTCCATTTTTAACCACAAGCACAGGTAGCGCTGCTCTCTGGAAACATTGGCCCGTCTGCCGCCTAGAGAGTCTGGAATGTAGGTTTGATTTTCTTCCGCCCGATGAAGCCCTTCCAGAACCGCGGTGGCACAGGTGTGTCACTGTGCCCGCCATTACTCAGAGGGGTCACCGAGGGGATGGCTCAGCTCTCGCACTTATTTCCGTTTCGTGCCTGCAGGGGGCACACAGGTGGCCCAGCAGAGTGCAGGGGCACACTGCATGCTCCTCTGAGTTTGCGTGGGTTTAGAGAGCAGTGGCAGCCATCAAAGGGCACCTTAGCTAGTTTTGTCAGCGAGGAAGGCCCAGATTTCGAACGCACTGAGCACTTTATGTGGCGGCTTTATGAGTCACAAGCTGCCTTTATGAGGGCCATAGGCTTGTCTGATTGCTGTGTCAAGCCTAACACTTTCCCCAGGGGTTCCTCTTCACATGCTTTTTACCCTGGAAACATAAAATATATTTCAAGCTCCAGTGTGGTGTACATGCTCAATAATTCTTGTAAGGTGTAAAGCTTGCTTGTCTGCTACCTCCAGCTTAACATTTCCCTGGGGTTCCTTTTCAAATACTTTTGCCCAAAAACATCAAGTTATTTTCAAGCTGAAGTCTGATGTACATGTTCAGTGGCACTTGTAAAGTGCTGATGATTTTTTTTTTTTGTGAAACCTCCCCAGGTGCTCTTTAGCAGAGTACACCCCTCAGTGTGGGGCTCTCATTTACATTTACATCTATTCATTTGGCAGATGCTTTTATCCAAAGTGACTTACAAGTGAGGCAGAGTACAACACAAGCAAAAAGCCATAAGGAGTCAACAATATTAGAAGCGCTGCATGACCAGGTTTCAATGGTTGGCCACACAAGGTACAAGCTAGCTGGTAGAGCTAACAAGTGTGTTAAACCATTACATTACATTTTTATAGTTTAGTAGCAAACAGTTTTGAGACATGAGAAGTTCCTTTAGTGGGTAGTGTTTCAGGTGCTCAGGTGAGAGCAGAAGAGTTGTGTCTTCAGATGGTTCTTGAAGAAAAAGAGTGAAAGTTCATTCCACCATTGTGGGACAACGGCGGAGAAAGCTCTGGATAGTGAATTTTAGCTGCAATGTGGCGGGACCACCAGGCGCTGTTTGGTAGCACCAGGCTCTCCATGGTCTCAATGTGGTTTCACCCATTTTCAGGAAGCCGCCAGTGTGCTCTTTAACGGTGCCCGCAGGCGGGGTGTGTGTGTGTGTGTAGTGTAAACTCTCTGCTGCCTGTCATGGTCCTCCCGGTGCCCAGAGAATCGCCGTGAGTGACACTGCTGTACTCTTCGTATTGTGTGAATAGGGGTTTTCGGTGTAAGTGTAGGGGCCACATTTGGGTCGTAACAGAAGTCAAGGTCAGTCGTATGTCCCACAGCAGGCTCAACTGGCCATATTTATAGGATTTCATGTTTGTCCGTATGCTGACACTGAGTGGATTAGAGGGGATGGACAGGGATATAAATGTCTGCTCTGTGTTCTAGGCCCTTCCCGGCGGAGGACACCGCGCTGAATGAGGATGATGTGTACCGCAGCTTGGAGGAGCTGGCAGAGTAAGTGACGCCACAGATTCTCTAACAATTATGACCACATATCCAACTATGCATACCTGCAATCAAAGATTCTCTATTGCTTGTGACAAGATATCTGACTCTGTGTGACCGCCATCAAAGATTATCACTTGTGACAAGATATCCTGCTCTGCGTACCTGACATCAAAGATTCCCTATTGCTTGTCACAAGATATGCGATTCTGGGTACCTGCCATCAAAGATTCCTGACTCTGCTGCTGTAGATGTGAAAGCGTGGGCTTCCAGAACCGACTCGTTAGAAGCAACAGGAGCTCCTTTCGCTGTGCCGGGAAGAAAGACATAGTGCCCGCTCTCCCCGGCGTTGAAAAGTCTCTGCCGACACACCCGTCTCGGGGGCCAGAAAAGCTCTGGATCCCGGCACGTTCGCGTCACCTTGTTTACACATACGCCGACATCCAAAGCGGCTCAGCCGGGGGTTTCCATGGCGACACGTGTGCGGTGGCGGGCGTCTGAGCGCACAGCGTGAGGGAAGGATCCTCAGAGAGAGAGCTGCCGGTGACAGCGCCCATTGCCTCTGATTAATGTAAAATAATTAGGTGTTCCATCCAGATAGGTGCCATTTATCACCGAGCGCAAAAAACCATCCAGTGGAGTGACAGGCCCCATCTCCCCGCTGCCTCATGAATAAATTACGCTCCTGTTATGTCTGTGAATGCCAAGAAGCAAAAGCTAAGTTCACAGATCTGAGCTTAGCAAACTAAAGCTACATGATGCCCTTTTCAAACAGGAGTGGAGTGTACGGCTACATGGAAAAAAACGTTTTCATTGGTAGCTTTATCATTATTTTTCCAGCCCTTTTTATTAGTTGTATCAAAACTGAAACTCTTTATGAAAGAGACTTTTAAGTGGCCTCGAGGGGAATTATGGCAAAGCCAGAAGCCATCTGTGCTGAATTCACACGATAACACTTACTCTGAACCTTGGTCAGCACACTTTCGTCTGATTAGAATATTGTAGGTGTGAAGAGGATTCATTCATTTTAGAGATTGGTAAAAAGGGTCCGTTGTTCATAAAATCTGAGGTGACAAAAGCTCCATGAAAATGCTGGAAAATTGCCCTGATTATGAGCCTGCTACTATACAAGCAACCGTGAGCTGGAACTTTTCTGTCCATGGCAAGAAAATAGCTGGCTACCATAGTGTTGCTGTGTTTCATGGCCCTGCACCCCAACATCATGTTTGGTGGAGGTTTGAGTAGACAGGTCACACTGACAGGTGCAAAACCAAAACTGTGACACCTTTTCTATTGAAAATGTGGTTGTCATTTCACACTGATGTCTCAGAAAAGCAGTGTATGACAGTGGTCAGGGCAGCGGTTTAGAGTAGGCAATGGTCCAAGCAGCAATGCGGAGCAGGAGCCAGACAAGCTGCATAGGATAGTGGTCAAAGCAGCAGTCTGGAGCAGTGGTCAGAGCAGGAATGTATGAGTCAAGCCTCAAGACCAGCCATGGGTTACATTATACCACTACTGTACTGTGCAGGGATACTTACCTGACATTACCTGGCAAAATTACATGAATTTTAATCAGGTTGGACAAATGACAGAATTAGAGAGCATATTTAGGGAGCACTGTACAGTTTATTAAAATTTCCATACATGGTGTAGTTGTCCTTTTTTTGAATGTGAGATGGTATGCACCTTCTGCTCAAACTTTGTTCATTAATTTGTGCGGTTTAAATATTATGTCAAGGTTAATTGCAACAGAAGCCCAAGATGTGATCAGATGCGACACTACCTGGTGACTCTGCGCCCGTGGGCAATTGAAAGGGGCGGTAGCAGAACAGAAGGTGTGTGTGTGTGTGCACACCTGGGGCAGCGTCTATTAAGGGTAATCTTTCAGACTAATCTCCGTGCGGGCCCACTCCCCGCAGGCTCGTAATGTGAATTCCCCCGCGACGCTCCGCATTTGCCATATTTAAAACTTCCATCCAGCAGCTGGCAAAGCGTGAAATGGAGCCATCGGGCACGGCCGCCAAGCGGCAGTCAGACCTCCGGCGCAAATCTCTGTAGCATTCTAGCTTTTCCTTTGAGAGCCACCGTGTTGTAACCTCTGTGGTCACCAGGAAACCCAGCACTCAGCACCCCATTCCTCAGTTTTACGAGTGCCGTACGGAATGATGGACAACCATCTTTTGCCGAGTCGGTTTGCGGCTACACTGTGTGCTATGAACTGAACGCGGAACCAAATAAAAAAAAAAAAAAACAAAACATTCTAACCTCCTGGCCTCGGAAATATTAATAAACGCCAAAAGGATTTATAAGCTTTGCTTTTGGGTCTGTAGCATGTCATTTGCTTTTTAGGAGTAAGTGTTATGGAATGGGTCCCTCCGGCGGCGCGAGTGTGGAAACAGATAGCAGCGTCCTGCCGCAAATTGAGCGTAGAGGAGAAATGGAAATGATTTTTTGGAAACGTTTGTAGGGCCCCCATCTCGTGTTAGTGTAGGCGCTCCTGGGACTGTCTGGGCAGGGAGGCCCTTGGGCGGTGGAGAGGTCGGGGGGGGGGGGGCGTTCAGCAGAATGGGGGAACTGGTTGAGAGCGGGGTTTTCCCCTTGGGAGTGTCTCGCCTCTCTCTCCTCAGAGTGGAGTTGGATCAAAGGGGAGCTAGGCCCACTGTGCTACTCTGGAAATCATGTTTATTTCAGATAAATGGGGTTACCATGAAAATCATGTTTATTCAAGACAACTGGGCCTATCCTGGAAATTATGTTGCTCCCACAGAAACAGTATTACTCTAAACAGCTTGTTCATTGTAGATAATTGGTGCTCCCCTATGAAATTGTGTTGTTCTGACAGATACAGTGTAGTGCTGATGTGAATCTTTGCTAAATCTGATAGATATGGAGCTGGATCAGAGGAAAACGAGGCTATCATGGACATCTTGTTTATTTGAATTAATTGGTGCCGCCCTGGAAATCTTGTTGTTTGCGGAGAAACAGTGCCACTCTGGAAGGCCGGTTCATTGTAGATAATTGGTGCTACCATGGAAATCTTGTTGATCTGAGAGATGCATTGTAGAGCTGACGTGAAAATCTTTTTAAGTGCGAGAGATACGGTGCAAATCTCAGAGGTCCACTTCATCTGAGAAATGTATGCACCAGTAGTGTTGAGTCTTGAGAGGAAGCACCCTGGAAATCTCCGAGAGCAACAGTCCAGTACCTCCAGTGCAGAAATGCAGCTGCATTCAGAAGGCTGGCTGCCGTCAGGCAGCATGTGGTTTGAAGCTGTCGGTAACAGGGGAGGGTCTGCTCAGAAAGGATTTTCCAGCCGCCAAAAACAGGGTGGATTTATTTTACCATCGGGCCAAAACAATCATCCCGCTGAATCGTTTTTTTTTCTCTTCCTTTTCCCTCACTAATGCAGCTCCTTCTGCTGTTGGGTCCATTTGCATATCCGTGCATGTGACGGCATGCGGATCCGATCATTACCGCGGTGACCTTCTGCAGTAATTTCGCCCTGGTTCCCTCCATCTTCACTGAGGAGTGAAATCAAACCGCTGAGACCGGGGGGGGGGGGGGAGTGGGGAGGAGTAATGAGGCATATTGTTTTTCAGTTTGTTTTCTTGTTCACCCCGCTCCTCGAAGTCAAGGATCTGCTCAGCAGAAATCAAGCTGAGTGCAGCACTCAGAGGCCGGCTCGGGAGCTCCTGGCTGCCGGCCCAAAAATAGCCGCCAGCGACTCTCCTTCGAAACGTTCGGGTCTCGGAGGATTGCTGTGTGTGACAGGTGGCCTGTCGCTGCGATGTTTCCTAATGATGCTGCAGCCATGGCACTTAAGGACCAGACCAGGGCAGAGTGGAGATGCCTGTGACAGCAGATGAAAAATCTGCACTTTATACCTCCAGTCCTGCAGGGGGCACTGTAGCGAGGCAGGGCTGCTCTTGTCTCAGCTTTTGTCTGTTTGTTTCACCTCCACAGGGGGTTTCCACCTACCCCTGTCACAGCCATCTCTCTCTCACAGCAATGAAAGATTATCGGGTCATTTTTGTGCATTTTGATTGACAGGGAGGCCAAGCTGACCCACGGTGGCTGGAACAATTCAAAGGGGTGGGGACTTTTAGCCATGTGGGAGCAACACTGCCCGCAGTACAAGGGGACCAGGGTTCAATTGCTGGTCAATGTCCACTCACACATCACATACACCGCCCAGCTGTCTGTGATCTAAATTCCACCAGACAGGGTCATCTAAATCTACTTCAGAGAGGACACAGCAGCTGGGGTTGAGGTGGGGGGACTGTTGAAGGTGTCAGAGAACAGATTCATTCAAATGTTAGACCAAACGACTTTAGAAGAGGCTGAGCGTCCAGCGACCGGGTCACAGTGACCCGGTGGGACTGTGGAGGCCTGCCCCCCTGTCCTGGTCCACACAAGGGCACGGCTGTCCTGGGAATGGGGGGGGGGCAGGGGGTGTCTGTGGTCTCAGCATCATGGCCTCACACATCCCCACTCATCGCGTGCTAAAGCAGCAAGCCTCTCCTGTCCACGCTGTATGTAATCAGACAGAAAGTACTCCAGTGATTCCCTGGGCCAGGAGGCACAGACAGCCAGGCAGTCACACAGGGAACATGCCAACAGGCATGCGTGTCCCTGCACAAACCTCGCAGGCGTCTGTGTACTCTCTCATGTACTGTACAGAGAGATGCTCTCTCATACACGCAAACCTCGGACACATCCATGCACTGTCCTGCACTGTACACACAGACTCACATAGAAACCTCACACTCATCTATGTACTCTCTGAGACCAGGCTGACTCTCTCATATACAGTACAGAGAGACACTCTCTCACACACACACAAACCTCACACACATCTATACACTTTGTCATGTACAGAGAATACTCTCACACAAACCTCAGATACATCTATGTACACTCTCATGTACTGTACAGAAACACACTCTCTCACACTCACGTTCTCCTATACACTGCACAGAGAGACCCTATCTACAAAGACATACTCTCACACACATCTACATACCCTCACATACTGTACAGAGAGACACTGGTACACACACAAACCTCACACACATGTATGTACTCTTCCATATACTGTACAGAGAGAGACATTCTCACACACAAATCTCACACACATCTATGTACTCACTTATGTACAGGACGAACCTCACACATCTATACACACTCATATACTGCACAGAGATATACTCTCTCACACGCAACCCTATCTATATACAGTTGTGTACTGTACAAAGAGCCATACATTCAGAGACACACACACACACACTCGAACATACACACCCACCGCTAGCTATGTACACTCCAACACAAATTCTTTTTCTTTCTATACAGACACTTATATACACTCACAGAAACACAACAGAGACATACAGATCCTCTTTCTCAAACCAATAAACATGCACAAACACACGGAACAGCCTATACTCACACATACACCGTACAGAGACATACATACACCATTCACAGACAGACACACACAGGCTCTCTCTCCCACACACTCAAAAATATGCACATGCACAGATAGAGATTGAGACACACATACTCTGTTCAGTTCTCACATGCACACACACACACACACGCACACACACACACACACAGGCACACAACATTCATCTAATGTCTCTCTTGAGGAGTTTTTAGGGAGGATAAAGGCGGTCTAATTTTGTGCTTGAGTTCAGATTGCTAATTAGAATCTTCCTTTTTTTAAAAGGATGTCACGAAAACAGCTCCGTTTTCTGTGAGAGCTATCCGAGGCTTGGTGGACACTCACACAAAAACTCACAGCACGCACAGCGAAAACGAACCATATTAATTCAACTGGGGGGGGCTGCCTCCCCAAGAGTGAACCCCCCCCCCAAAACCTCCATTAAAGCCTGAAACATTTCCTTCTGCAGTGTGACAGGCTCCCCTAAAACATTTGATCCAGGCCCAGACAATTTCCTCACATTTTTTCTCTTGTCACTGCTCTCCCTCACCATCACATCCCATAATAAGCATATGAAATGTCACACATAATCATGTTGACAATAGAGCAAATTCGGTCTCACTGTCCCTAATGAACAGCGCGGCGCGCTCTGACGGGAGGCCATGTCCCACAGCGCAAACTGCTCTGCGCCAAATTCACTTTTATTGTATAAAAAGGGTAGAATATTTTTTTAAGAGGAATCATGATTTGGCCCTGTTTTTTTTTAGGCTAAGCTGTTTCTTGTTCTTTAATTGAAAGAGGAGGTCACTCAGTCAAAGAGTTCTGTGGGTGCGGAGTGTGTGTGTGGGGGGGGGGGGGGGGGTATTGGTGAGCGTGGAAGAGCCTGACCTCTGGAGACTGCAGTGCCTTGCGGAGTTACAGTCAGTGTGTGACCAGTGGGTCGGGTGTCACACCACACACAACCTGCACCAAATCATAATGCAACATTGACTGCAGGCTGGACGATTCACACACTGTACGCTCAGTACAGGTGGAGTACTGCAGTGCCCTCAGCACCCACGGGTAACACACATAGCTGCCAGTCAGTGCTCCGCCCTTGGATTCGACACCACAACCCACCGAATCCAGACCCCTCACCACCGCGGTGCATTGTGAAGTGTCGGCACAGCACTGCAAGGCGGGCAGAAAAAGGCAGAGGGACGTGCGAGAAGAGGAAGGCCTGGTTTATCACAATTTGTGCCTGACATATTAAGGGTAGAGCACATCAAAGGCTTTGTGAGGGAGAAAAAAAGGAAGTGAATAGAATTACCTTTTTTTCAGGATTCATTAGTGCCAGGATTTTGTGTTGTGAATAGTTCCATTTTCCTTTCCTGATTTGAACGAGTGTGGGGTTTTTTTTTTAACACACTATTCATGTTGTTTTTTCTTTCCGGTGCCTCTGCGGTATGCGGAACCCTCTGGCATTCTAATTTGTAGCATGAGGATGTTTTTCTTGTACTTCCTTAAGCAGTGGTTTTGTTTATTAATATTAATATTATGTGGGCTGTAAAATAAACACGTTTTGAATTTTACATCATTAATATTTATGTTTTTCCCCCCAAAAGTACTGATGGGGTGAGCCGTGATGCGATGGGCATGGCATGTCTTTTCATGGCATGCGAGTTTCCGTCCTCTGTGTTGTCTGTCTGCAGTTTTAGCCCCGGGGGGGGGGGGGGCACTCAGGACCGCAACATGTGACAGACGCAGCGTACCCCAAAAATGCAGGAGAACAGTTTCACCCTCAGAGTGTCTGAAGGATCTGAAAGGGGGTGAAAATAAATGTTACATTTTACTGCATTTCTTTGTTTAGCTCACACTATCACCCAGGGGTGGTGACACACAGTACAGTAAATTGTGTGTGCTTTATCTGTTTATGCAGCTAAATATTCATGCAAATACACTGCCTGAGAACAGAACCACAGGGATTTAAACTGGCAACATCCTCTTGAGAGGTCTAGTCACCTAACTGGCACTCAACATTGCATCTCAAAGCGCTTTCTATAAAATACTTCCGAAATATGAAGATCTGTAGAAACCGAGTTTCTGATTGACCTTAGCCTTCACCTTGACGTCAGCTCAGCAGAGATTTCCCACAGGGAAATGGCTGCAGTGCCTTTTGTTTGCCGCCGCTAAGGTATAGCCTTTCAGTTAACAGGAAATGAATTGGACTCGTAATCTCATAAGAGGGTGAAGTGAATCACTGGCAGACACAGGCTCCTGGGTGTTAAGTTTTTGCGCGTGTTTGTTTTTTTGTGTGTGTGCGTGTGTTTGTTTTCCACGGTAGAAAGCATAAAAGAGGACACCCGATGCTGAGTGTCCATTAAGCCTTTGTGTATTCTCCTGGTGGGCATTATGAACGGCTCTCTGTTTGTTACTGTTATTGTTACAGCCGTGGAAACGGGCCCAGGGCAGCTCAGGCTGAAACTGAGATGATAAAGCAAGCCGCATCATTAGACGGCTGGGTCCACCGCCAGGGCGAGTGAAGGTGATTGTGAGGAGGGCTGTCAAGCTGTCCGTTCCGCTGCGTACTGGGTCGGAGTCACCCACCGCGCCAAGCGGGGAACCTGCCGGATAGTGACGCGCCGCATGTCCGTCACGCCGGTTCGAGGGCACAAGGAGAAGGGTTAAACTGTCACAGCACTGGCCCGGAGAGGAGGAGAAGGGAGCGTCATGGGATCTCGTCAGGGAAACATGTCAGAGAGGTGACGCGGGTGTCCAGTCATATCAGGGACTGTCTGCTCGCAGTCTGCCCTCGCTGACCTTGTCCCGAAAGACCCCTGTTCCGCCTGTCATTAGAGCATGCACACAGCCCCACTCGCTCCCAGACTGACATTATTATGTTACCGTTCTGTACCATGCCCAGAGCTCATCCTGCTGATGGAATCCTTACCCTCAGAGCTCCGTCCCTGACACACATAGCCCCTCCCCCTGTTGTCAGAGCTCCACCCCCTGTCCAATGTCTCCACCAAACAGATGGCATATATTTACAGTTGTGTACACCTGAGTTCATGCCGTGGGACTCATGTAAAGTCATATTTTTTTTGGCTTCAACACACAAAATCATTTCTAATTTCTGAGTATTATGTGTACGTATTCTGCATGTACAACGGCGATCGTATTGCAAAATGCAAAGCAAGCCTGCGGTGGTTTCAGTTCAAAAATGCCACCCTTTCAGGAGCTGCTGACACAAAAGAAAGAAAAAACTATTAGTCATTTACAACGCATAGGGAAAGTGGAGGACAGACCAGGGAGCAGAGCAGTCATGACTGTTTACCTGCAGGTGACACCATATTGAGGGTTCTCCGCTGTTTCTCTTTTGCTATGAGCACTTGAAAACTCAAAGACAGATTGGTGTGTGGTACTGCACCATCTCTCTGAAGGGCTGTAGTGTAGCGTAGTGGTAAGGAGCAGGGCTTGTAACCAAAAGGTTGCTCTTTTGATTCCCTGCTGGGGCAATTCTGCTATACCAGTACAAGGTACTTAACCCAGAATTGCTTCAATAAATATCCATAACATCTGAAAAACTGAAACCTATGTAAGTCACCCTGGATGAGAGCGCCTGATAAGTGACAATAATGTAATGTAATGTAAGGACCCCTCCACAGAGCTCCACCTCCCATTGCCAAAGCTCCAACCCTTAAGGTTTCATCTGTACCAATTAAACGTGAGTCATCAGACTGCTGTAGAGACTGGGTTCAGTTCATTCCCAGAGGGAGACCATTCTCTTTTCTAACCTGAGGTGTTTCCCATGGCTGGTTTTCAGTGGTCAGCACTGGTCAGGTAATTCGCTTTTCTCTGGACTCTCTCCAGCGAGCATGACGTCGGGGAGGATGATATCTACGACTGCGTGCCCTGCGAGGATGATGGAGACGACATCTACGAGGACATCATCAAGGTGGAAGTTCGACAGCCCATGGTGAGAGAGGCCTATGCTTCCTGGCTGGCGTTCTACTTCATCAAAGCAATGCATTCTCCAAAGCTATGCCAATCTGTCATACAAAATATATCATTTTACATGCTCACCTTTCCTAGAAATGCAGAGTTATTTATTATTATTTTTCATTGTTATTATTATTCCTCACTGGAGGATCCCATCCAGGGTGATGAGTTCCAAGTGACATTAATACATGCATGTATGCAGTAATACATGCAGTATCAGAAACTGTAAGAAGTCAAGCACAAAAATGATGCCAGTATGGGCTCACAGGCACAATGAAAATCCAACATAAAATTTAAATTTCCTCTTTCATAAAGGTACTGTATATAGACGAGTCTGCTCAGACAATGGACTCCCACAGATTTTATCACAACGCATTTGAATGAGAAAACACATGTCTTGCTAACCAAGGCATGGCACCCCCTGGAATCACAGCAGATTTTGCAAGTGACAAACACATGGTACACCTTTTGTCAGCTTGTCTGCGTGTGTTGAAATGACATCTGTTGCTTTGATCTCTTTATGCTGCAGATCAGATATATGCAGGTAAGCGATGAACGATGTTACGCTTATTGCAGAGACTGTGATGTGCCCTTTGTCATTTCTCTCCTGTTTCACCATAATGCCCCACTCATTGCTGACAAAAATCTTAACCTCCGCAGAATCGGTGGTTATGTTATTGTGCCCAGCACACAGCAGGATTGTAAGTCACAATTGGTCACAATTGGTCACTCGTTCCTCTCCTGACGAGCCATGCCTCCTCCATTGGGGAGCAGAGTTTTACCCCTCGCTGCGATCTGTCGACCTGCACTTACAGTAGTGCTCCTTCCACCCCGTCTCCTCATTCGCGACCCCCATGTTCATCATCGTGAGGCGGCACACGGCTGCCATCACCCAGCGGAAATGCGGTTGCTAGGTCTGCACGTAACCCGACGCTACAGCAACTTGCAGGCTAGCACAGTGAAACGCCACTTGAACCAGATGTACTCGATCACAGACAAAACTTAAGCAGCACGACATGTATCGAAGGCTTTTCTTGCATGCCACTTCCTAAATGGATCGCCTGGGTCAATATCAGTGATCCAGAAAGGCTTGTGACGTTATTTATTGATCTCACTTTTTTTTTTAGCAGGAAACGTTAATGCAGGGGTAAAAGAGCAATCAATATTATTAATACCTTTTTTTTCCTGTTGCCTAGATGTTAAAACTGCCAAACCCATAATGCTGCTACTTACCCTGTTTACACCTTATCCAGGTGTTGGATTTCACATCTTTGCACCCATCACCCATCACGGCCAATCTTTGTGAAATGAGTCTCTTTTTAAAGCAGTGATCCAGTCTTTCAGTAACAATAGCAGCTGTTCCCTGAGCAAGCCAGCATTTGCGCTGTTTGTTTTCCTTGTTTTGACATAATGAAATTATTGTTTTCTCTTACAAATTCACACGGAGGCAGGCGGGCCTACCTTGGCTCTAGTTGTCTGCAGGCCCAGATGTTAGGGGATGTAAACCCCCAGATCATCGGGGCCTAGCTCTGAGCCAGAACAGGCCTTTCTGCTAGTGTTTATGTCACTGTTTTTAGAGCATGGTCTAATCACTTCTGTTAAGGAACTTGACCCAGCAATTAAGTGGAACCATAAGTATGAAATTATATTTTGATTATAGCAATTACTATATTTTACAAATTTACTGCATTTCACTAAAGGTATTGAGCATAGTGTAAGTTAGTATTTTTCACTCCTAGATCAATGAATGCTCTCAGTTTGATGCACGGGCTGAAACTGTCATTCCCGCATAGTGTGCCTGTTTACAGAACAGCCCCTCCGTTAGGCTTGTGTCAGCGTCTCGCGCCGA